>NC_056432.1:40445945-40710855 GCF_018296145.1 Oncorhynchus tshawytscha
CAAGGCTCTCTGCTGCCTCCACACACTCTGACGACTACACAGGCACACGCGCACGCACACACACACACACACACACACACACACACACACACACACACAGTCACACACAGAGTCACAGTCACACACACACACACACAGGAATTAGTGTGGTAGGCCTGATCACTGACGACGATGAGGTCAAAGAGGTCAGTGACCTGGCAGTGTGTTGCCAGGACCGCAACCTCTCCCTCAATGTCAGCAAGACAAAGGGGCTGATCGTGGACTACAAGAAACGGATGGCCCGAGCACGCCCCCAACTATATCGACTGGGCTGTAGTGGAGCAGGTCGAGAGCTTCAAGTTCCTCTGTATCCACATCACTAAGGAATTAACATGGTACACACACACACACACATGTGAAGAAGGCACGACAATGCCTCTTCCACGTCAAGAAGCTGAAAAGATTTGGCACGGGCCCTCAGCTCCTCAAAAAGTTCTACAGCTGTAAAGCATCTTGACTGGCTGTATCACCGCCAGGTATGGTAACTGCTTGGCAGCCGACCGCAAGGCGCTACAGAGGATAGTGTGTATGGCCCAGAACATTACTGGGGGTTAAGCTCTCTGCCATCCAGGACCTCTATACCAGGCGATGTCAGAGGAAGGACCTAAAAATGGTCAAAGACTCCAGCCACCCAAGTCATACATTGTTCTCTCTGCTACCGCATGACAAGCGGTGCCGATGCACCAAGTTTGGAACCAACAGGAACCTGAACATCTTCTACCCCCAAGCCATAAGACTGCTAAATAGTACCCAAACTATCTGCATTGAACCCCCCATTTTCACTAACTCTTTTAAATCAAGAGGGGGGGGATAGTCTGGGTAGCCATTAGATAAGATGTTCAGGAGTGTTATGGCTTGGGGCTGTTTAGAAGCTGTTTAGAAGCCTCTTGGACCTAGACTTGGCACTCCGGTACCTCTTGCCGTGCGGTAGCAGAGAGAACAGTCTATGACTAGGGTGGTTGGAGTCTTTGACAATATTTAGGGCCTTGCTCTGACACATACAGTGGGGCAAAAAAGTATTTAGTCAGCCACCAATTGTGCAAGTTCTCCCACTTAAAAAGATGAGAGAGGCCTGTAATTTTCATCATAGGTACACCAACTATGACAGACAAAATGAAAAAAGAAATCCAGAAAATCACATTGGAAGATTTTTTATGAATTTATTTGCAACTTATGGTGGAAAATAAGTATTTGGTCACCTACAAACAAGCACGATTTCTGGGTCTTACAGACCTGTAACTTCTTATTTAAGAGGCTCCTCTGTCCTCCACTCGTTACCTGTATTAATGGCACCTGTTTGAACTTGTTATCAGTATAAAAGACACCTGTCCACAACCTCAAACAGTCACACTCCAAACTCCACTATGGCCAAGACCAAAGAGCTGTCAAAGGACACCAGAAACAAAATTGTAGACCTGCACCAGGCTGGGAAGACTGAATCTGCAATAGGTAAGCAGCTTGGTTTGAAGAAATCAACTGTGGGAGCAATTATTAGGAAATGGAAGACATACAAGACCACTGACCACTTTCTAATTTTGTCTGTCATAGTTGATGAAAATTACAGGCCTCTCTCATCTTTTTAAGTGGGAGAACTTGCACAATTGGTGTCTGACTAAATACTTTTTTGCCCCACTGTATCTTACCTCATACCCCTTCATAGCGACTCGGTACTGGTACCCCGTGCATATAGCCAAGTTATCATTTGTCATTGTGGATTCATTCCTTGTGTTATTATGTTTCTATTACTTTTTAAAGGTTCTCTCTGTATTGGGAAAGGCATGTAAGTAATCATTTCACTGTTAGTTTACACCTGTTGCTAACGAAGCATGTGACAAATACAATTTGACCAACAAACATGTTATATTGCTCTAACAGTTGTTTCACCCATCGACATTCATCAATCCTCCCACAGAGACTTCACTCACCTGTTTAGTGAGGAACTTCCCAATAATTTCACCTCCTCTGCTTTTCCGTTTCTCATCAGGCGCCAGCTCATAGTCATCCTAAAGAACACGGCGTCATTATACACTTACAGCACATCATCATAATATAACAATAGCGCCGAATAAGATTTGCTTAATGCACTATCGTAATATATTGCCCGGCATAATTCAACCAATGGAATAGTCCCAAAAGTGCAAACCGCAATCCAACTGGCATCCTGGGTATGCAAATCTAGTATTTGAAAGAAAACGCATACTATTTCGACCCAGGTGCGACTGGACATACAATACTATTCCATTATCAGGGGCAATGTATGGACGAGATCATGTTTTGATTGACATTATTGTGTGGCTACCAGTGTTGTGGAAACATGCAGCATATGCGACTAGACCAGCATAGTGTGGACTGCCTTGAGTTGAAATGATCAGTCATTATCTATATCCTTAGCAGCTACAGTATTTATCAGCCAGGAGTGAGAGAGCACGGAGCGGTACAGCATTGCCAAGGGTCGTGGCATAGCCTGTTAATCCTTCACTCCCTGATCATTCTCTCACCTCTCTATCCCCATTAGCATTCCACTATACCCGCAATAACACCTGCTAAATATGTGTATGTGACCAATAGAATTTGATTTGATTTAGCCTGTCGCACGCTTCCCAGTCAAAACAGTTTGCGCATATATTATGATGAAAGCTTGTGACGTTTTTGTTCATTTGGTGTTTGTCTGTTTTTTTTTTAGGCTGTTCGAGTACACAACATAGATTTTTACGATATAGCCAATTTTGACTTTGTGGCTGGGGTAACAAGTGGATGAAGTGTTTGTTGTCATTCAACGAGAGACTACCAGCTTTCATGCAATTTCTTCACTTGAGAAACACTGCTCCAAACATTTTAGGTAGATGTAAAATTGCGTGACTAAAAACATTGAAATTGATTACAGATTTCTTGATTTATCTTAGATTTTTTTTGGACTATTTTGAGGAAGGTCTGTCCCTCGCACTCCTTGCGTACAGACGTGTGTCGCCTAGCTGAGTTCTGCTAGGATCAAACCATGTTCTCTCCACTAGCCCACCTGACCTGAAACACACAAACACCTCTTTAACCCACAATCTGTTATTAACAGACACTCTCCCTCTCTCTGACACACACGCTGCCTGGGACCCCATACGTGACCCTATGTTGCCTGGCAACCACAGTCAACACGGCAGGATTCCTTGAGGTCTTTTAGTGTCACAGTGTGTCAGACCAGCGTCACCATATCCCCCCCAACACACACACCTAGAGTTTCTCTCCTGACCCTGGCTGTGGCCCACTATAGTGGTCTACTCTGCTCTGAGACACAGACAGAGAAAGAAAGGCGTTGGGTGAAAAGGCCATACTTCTGCCATTAGATCTGTTTCTCTGGCCTGTGTGTGTAAGACTTTCCTAGTTAAATAAAGGTTAAATAAAAATAGATAAATAAATAAAAAGTCTGCCAAAAGGCCAACGGGGCGTCTCCATTTCCCTTCGGCTAACCCCTTCGGCTAACCCCTTCGGCTAACAATTGGGTGGCTTATTCTGTGTGTGTGTGTGTCTGTGCGTGCATTTGTGTCTTACAATGCAGTATCTTGCCAACAATAGCAAGTCAAAATTCGGCAGCAATCACACATACACCCCTCCCTCCTGCACTGACGTCAGAGGAAACACAGGGACCCCCAGGCGCATTCCTTCTGCTGTTACATCTCTCCCTCTCTCTCTCTAGCTACTGTGCTCTTTTCCCTCACTAACACCCTCGTTTATACATTAGAAGCACATGGACACACTCACAAAAAATACAACACACAAACTTTCCTTTGGACATTGATCCTACCCGTCCATCAATTTAGCAACTTTCCAAATGGCCCAACAAGAGTATTTGGGTGATGGAAGCTAGATATCTAATTTCATTATTTCAACAGGTTCGCTCTCATAAAATCTTCAATTACCCTCAGATCTTTCTCCAAAAATGCATCTGCAGCTGACCCATTCTTGTTGGTGCACATATGTGGCGAGGGTAGTTTCCCTCAGAGTGTGATGGTCATTTTTAGGTTGGTGGGAAAGGGGTGAAAACGGGAGGGGGTCTGACCAGAAACAATCCTCTCATTCTGTCCAGTCACATGCCTACGGTGATATTTTGGGCTTTACTGAAAATACTTAAATGTGTCATGTGCGAGGCATTCCGTCTAGACACAAGTTAACGGGGGAGACGGTTCGGGGGTTACTATTGGCTTCTGGTTACTATTGGCATTTGATTCGGAGTGTTTCTTCTCTGACGATTAGAGGCATTTTCACATCTAAAACCTGTAATCTGGGACACTGTGTCTAGACAGAGTAAAGGGAGGAGGCTGCTATTATAATCACTACTCAATTTGATTGTAATCTCTCAGTCAACTGAACATGATTAGTGCTGTTTGGATGACTGTTTAATCCAAGTGATGCATTTAGAAGTGTGTGCGTGTGTGTGTGTTACCATGGCGTCCAGTAGGTGGATGCATCGCAGCAATTCAGGTCTGGTCTCACAGTACAGGCGGAACAGCAGTCTGCCGATGGGCTGCTTCTCACACAGGCTCATGTAGTCCCGATCTGCCAGAAACACACACAAACTAGTATCTGGGCCTATCTGTAGAAATAACACACACATTTGGAAAGACCCAGGCACGTTTACAAACACTTACATACATTAACAGCACAGCAGCATCGTGACACACATGTAATACTTGCACCCACACACAGCCGTTTGTTTTACTATCCTTGTGGGGACTTCTGGTCCCGACTAGGATAGTAAAACTAAAAACACACACCAACAGTAATATACCGATGCTGTTGCCCAGCTCAGTGCACTGGCTGATGTGGGGGAAGCGAAGGATCTCCTTCCATTTCTTACTCCTTCCTTTCCGCTTCCCTCCTCCACCTACAGAGAGAGAGAGAAAAGAAGGGATGAGTGGATGAGAGGAACAAGCCATTTCAGAGAGGCACAAACACACACGGAAACAGTATGTGAGAAAGGAGAGCGAGAGAGAGAGAGAGCTCTGCAACTGACAAATTAGTTCAAATTAGCTCAAACTCTGAGTGTGTATATGTATCATTTTTACATAGCGTCTCAGCTTCTCTTTAAATCCCTTCTCTCTTTCTCTTTTTATTCCTCTGTTTTTCTTTTCTTCCTCTGTGTCATGCTCTGGGGAATGTGGCCATCCCGAAGCAGAACAGTGTGGGTGTATGTGTGTAACAGAGAATACATCCCGGCCAGTCCGATTCCCATCGGAACACAGAGCTTGGCCAAAGCATATTCTATAATACTGAATAACCATGCATGTATTCCCAGCACACACACTCATCAATATCAGAAGATTAGCCATGTTTGATACTGAAATGTTGATAATGATCAATAGGTTTCCCCTTCCCTTTCTCACACTCAGGATGCCTTAACAATGAGAGAGATGGAGAGAAAGAGATGGAGAGTGAGGGAGAGAGAGAGAGAGAGCGAAAGCTACATCTTTAAGCAATAATCGAGGAATGCTCCAACAAGGACGTCATGTGTTTGCCTCTCACTGTGTGTGTGAATGTTTTAGCAGCTTTCACATCCCCTTCCCCTTTACCAAACCACAACTCTCTCACACACTGACTGCTGCCACAGACCTTCTCCTCAGGCCTCTGTCTGGCCTGGGTTACATAATGACCATGCCTCCTCCCCTCCCACCTCACTGATCTGACATTGACTGGATAGGTGAAAGCTATGCAGTGGAACCCTTGCAGAGGGAAGCCTTTCAGGAACAACTCCGAGGCATAACTAGGCCCCAGAGATTTTCCTGGTTGGGTCACATCATCCCCAACCATGGGATATAATGGAGATATAACTCCAACAAGTCAAACCTATTACTGAATTATTAACCCTGACCTTAAACATTCTAAAATGACTATTGGGTATTAGCAACAGTAACTGGGACACTTTATTTCGTTACTTTATTTATTTATTTTTAATTTGGGGGGGTTATTATTTATATATAGTTTTTCTCACCAATTTAATATGCAATTGGTAGTTAGTCTTGTCCCATCGCTGCAACTCCCGTACGAACAACTGGAGAAGGTCGAGAGCCGTGCGTCCTCCGAAACAAAACCCAGCCACTTAACCCGGTAGACAGCCACACCAATGTGTCAGAGGAAACACCTGGCGACCGTGTCAGTGTACATTGCGCCCGGCCCGCCACAGGAGTCGCTAGACAAGAACATCCCTGCCGGTCAAACCCTCCCTTAACCCAGACGACGCTGGGCCAATTGTGCGCCGCCCCATGGGTCTCCCGGTCGTGGCCGGCTGCGACAGAGCCTGGACTCAAACCAGGATCTCTAGTGGCACAGCTAGCACTGCCATGCAGTGCCTAAGACCACTGCACCACCCAAGAGGCCAACTGTGACATTTTTACCCAGAGCACTTCCCTAGTTACGTCTTAGAGAACAAAAATACACCCCTTTATGATTCAATGGGTAAAACAATGAACGATGAACAAGTAGACATGTAGAGGAGAGGTTATTTCTTGTGAAGGGTCAATCTCAGGTCAACGTTATGTCTAAATAGTGGCCCTCCACCCTGTCTTTCAATTCAACACAATATGTACTTGACCACAATACACCTTCTTCCTCCCTCTGAATCTAACCTACTCTGTCTCTCTTCCTCTCAGTCGCTCCCTTCCTCCAACTGTTTCTAGCTCGGTCTGTCTCTTCCCTTCAATCGCCTACCTAATCTCTCCCTCTTTCTCAGTCTCACTCTTGTCTGATTCGACCCTACGGAATCATCACTATTACATGCTGACTTCTGGTCAGTGACTGAACTGCACTTCTGCTTTCATGGCCAATCAGTGACCTCTTTCCCTGCTACTGACCAATCAATTACCTCCTCCTAGGATAATTTAAGGTTACAGGTTTGAAAACATTTTGTTAACAAGACTAACAACCTTCCTGTTGTTTCCTAGTAGAGAAAATACATTCTGGGTCAGCATTCACATATCTGGGACGAAGTAAAGGATGGTGCATTTGAATTGGGGCTGTTGAACTGTACTGCATCATTTAGAGTTTGTACTCAGTCGATGCACACTTGTCAGGAGTCAAATGCATTGTGTTGTTTATTTAGCATAACAGTTGTTCCCCCTGTAGAGAATTGGAGCACCATATTTGCCACATTGTTTTAGCTAAACATGTCTAGGGACCATATAAATAGATGTCGAATTCTACGGTTAGGACAATACAAAAGGAACCAGAAACGCACCCTTTAAAAGTAATTGAGAAAACTACTACACTGATCAAAGCACAATGAACACGAGTGTGTCTGTGGGCAAATGAAACTCTGTTTGATTCAGTGCACACCACTGAAACAAACAGGGACAAAGTCTACAGGAAGAAACAGGCTCAGGACTGCTCCCACAGAGGTGTGTGTGTGTGTGTGTGTGTGTGTGTGTGTGTGTGTGTGTGTGTGTGTGTGTGTGTGTGTGTGTGTGTGGTGTTTTTAACTGCATTTTAACTGCTTGGCAAACTCGAGTAGTACCTATGTCAGTGCAGTTAATTGTTAGCAGTAACGGACAGTCTTAGAATCTCATCCAAGAATACAGGCGGTGCTATAAGACTTGCTGACAGGACTTAAGAAACAGCAGAACCAGGAATGAACATTTCAGAACATTACAAGCATGCAAGTACTTCCAGCGAAAAGAGCCCAAACTAAATGTTGGGTTGAGGGGCGGCCATGAATTCACTTCACAGATTAAAAACAATAACCAAGTCAGACAAAGAGACTCGCAGACTAGTGCTGAGCGATAAGTGCTTTTTTGAGGTTCGGTTTCAGGTCGACTATTTAGAAAAAACATTAGATGCACTATGCATTACGTGGTTTGAATATTGTATGGTAGTGACTGCCCATTACTGCTTATTACTTATTAACCATAATTTACTCACATTACTTTAATAAAATATTTCAGTTGTGTATATTACATTTGTTTTATTTGAATACCACTACTTCATTCCAAATCGTAATCTGACTGCTGAATACCAACTATCACATTTTTAGGTAGCAATATTGTATGTTTTTCTGTCTCTTCTCTTCCTCTCTGTGTCTGCCCCACACAGACCGGACAAGTAGAAGGTATGGATTATGGTCATTGTAGTTCATTATCAGGTTTTCTGCTAATATTGGCCTGTTGAAGCCTACAACTCCCTACTACATCACACAGTTCAGACTTTCTTATTTATCTCTAGAGAAACTGCGCGTTAAAGCTCACAGGAAGAAAAAAAAAACGAACAAATAGAATTCAAATAACTGATCTGATGTTGGTCAATTAGTTGATGAAGAAACAAAAAATAACCAGCATTTTTGTTAAATCTCTCAGCACTATCACAGACAGGAAGACATTACACACTAAAGTGTTGACAAAGACACATTAAAGACATTACAAGTATAATTACAGTGTAGCTACAGTGCCTTCAGAAAGTATTCCCACCCATAGACTTACTCCACACTGAGTTACAGCCTGAATGCAAAACGGATTACATATCATTTTCATCTCCCATCTAAACACAATACCCCGAATGAAAAAGTAAAAACATGTTTTTAGAAATGTTAGTAAATGTATAGAAAATGAAATACAGAAATATCTCCTTTACATACGTAGTCATACTTTGTTTTTCATTTCCCAATGATGGAGACCACTGTGCTCTTGAAAACATTCAACATTCTAGAAACGGTTTTATACCTTTCCCCAGATATATGCCTCATCTCGGAGATCTACGGACAGTTCCCCTTGACTTCATGGTATAGCTTCTGCTCTGACATCCACTGTCAACTGTGGGACCTTATATAGACAGGTGCATTTCTTTCTAAATCATGTCCAAACAATTGGATTCGCCACAGGTTGGACTCCAATCAAGTTGTCAAGGATGACCCAGGATGATCAAAGGGAATCGGATGCAACTGAGCTCAATTTGGAGTGTCATAGCAAAGGGTGGTGAATGTTTATATAAACAAGATATTTCTGTATTTCATTTTCAATAAATTTGCTTAATGTGTAAATACATGTTTTCACTATGGGTATTGTGTGTAGATGGGTGAAGAAGAAAAAATATTTCATCCATTTTGAATTCAGGCTGTAACACAAAATGTGGAATAAGTCAAGGGGTATGAATAATTTCTGAAGGCACTGTATATGCAATTACAGCCTGAAATTAAACTACTTGTAACTACATGGTAGCTGTGTAACCAAAGAATGGTCTCTTTCTGGGAGCACATTCAATTCTCTTTTACAATAACAACCTAGCTAGGAGTCTGTATCAGTCAATGCTAACTACTGTAGACAGGAAGATTGCTTACCCTTACCCATGATTAAATATTCCATCAACTCTGCAGTGGATTCGTAAACTTGCTGATAAGTCACTTCCTGTCTGTCTGTGAGTGTCTTTGAACCTCTCCTGCTGTCTGGGCCATAGTGGGAGCATAAAAGATGACCCCATTACTTCCACATGATTTATAATTCTGTTACTTCCAGGGCGGGCGACCATTGCTGCTTAATGAAGGAGAAACATTGACATGAACATTCCAAGACTGCCTGGAATGGAATGCATCTGGCACTTTGTGATAGTGCTAAGCTTTTGTGGAAATATGTGACACTATAATAAACAAATAGGTTCAGATTTATAATCATAGTATAATGTTTAAAGATGTCCTCCAGCAATTGTTGTTGAAACTTTCACAGTTGAAAAGCGATACCCCAAGTATAAATACAGTAAAGTACACACACTAAACGATAAAAAAATAAGTTGAGCAAAATAGTGTTTTTTTAGACAACTGCAAACTTCTAGGAGTAGGGCATTCAAGGAGTTAGTCTGATGGGAATCTGTGATGTCATCGGCCTCCCCTCTCACTTGAGGTACAATAGACAAGCAATAGAGAACAAAAGAGGAAAGCCCCCCCAATTATACTATGTCATGACATACCTGGACCACCTACTGCCTTTTGTTAAGTAAATCAGGTGTTAAATGAGGTGAAAAGGAGACTGGAGTGCCAGTAAGTGAAGTAGAAACCCTTGGCGAGCACAATGTCTGGGTTTGTTACTGCTTTCTGTTTGACAAGGTTGGCTTGTAAAAGTATGAATAAAGTCATAAAAAGTCTTGTATAAACTTTCTTTATCCTCTCCCCTTTCTCTCTCTCCTCCTCTGTCAACACATTCTGTCAGTGTATCACTCCCTTTCTCTCACACACACACACACACACTCACACTCACACTCACACTCACACTCACACACACACACACACACTTCGGTCAGAGTTCATTGCGTACAGGAACCCATCAGTCTAATTTGTTCCATGCGGACTACTCCCTTTGTTTCATTTTTCTGGTTTACAGCTCTGACATCATCAACGTGAGCCGAGCAAAGTAAAAATTATGTCAGAGAGAACTACAGGTAACTGACAAAATAATGAAAACACTTGAGTAAATGAGGGATATAAAGTACATTTAAAAGTAGGTTCCACACAGGTGTGGTTCTTGAGTTAATTAAGCAATTAACATCTCCATCATGCTTGGTTTTCATGTATAAAAATGCTGGGCAGGCCATTATTTTGGCTACCATGGCTATGCCCCATAGGATGACAATGCCCCCATCCACAGTGTACGAGTGGTCACTGAATGGTTTTATGAGCATGAAAACCATGAAACCATTTGCCACGGCCATCTCAGTCACCAGATCTAAATCCAACTGAACACTTATGGGAGATTCTGGAGCGGTGCCTGAGACAGTGTTTTCCACCACCATCATCAAATCAAATTTTATGATTCGTAGACCACAGGTGTAGACTAACACTGAAAGGCTTTAGGCCTACTTACAGGTCCATTTCCAACAATGCAGAGTTAAAGATAAGAAATATTATAAAAATATAAATAGTGACACAAGGAATAAATACAAAGTGAATAACAAGTATAAATAAAAAGTTAAAATAACGTGGCTATATGCAGGGAGTACCCGTACTGACTTGATGTTCAGGGGTACGAGGTAATTGAGGTAGATACGTAAGGTACATATGGGTAGGGCTAAAGTGACTAGGCAACAGGATAGATAAGACAACAGCAGCAGTGTATATGGTGAGTGTCAAAGTGTGGGTGTGGCGTCAGTATGTATGTGTGTGGATTGTATGAAGTGTGTGTGTGTGTGTGTGTGTGCGTGCGTGCACACGCGCTTTGCGGTGTCAAAGTAAATATGTGTGAGTGTGTGGGTAGAGTCCAGTGTGTGTGCATAGAGTTAGTGCAAAAAAAGGGTAAATTCAGGTAGAGACAGACAGGTCGAATGGCAAATGAGGGGAGCCCCTCACATTATAAGGTTAACTGCTTACAGGTGTGCTGCGAGGTTATGCCGCCAAGTGCATGTACAGTATCTCTCACCTAAAGGAACATTTTTGCTTCGTCTCCTGTGGTATCTAGCGTCACACAGCTAGCTACTGAGACTTGGTTAGCCCACGCCGCAAGGCACAAGGTAACTTGGCTAGCTTTCTGGAAAGCGAGCTAACCACACTAGCATGCTTCGCCCCATGTGATAGCTAACGTTAGCTAGGCTGTTAGCCCACAGGGTGAACACTAGCTAGCTAACACAAACACCTCATGATAAAGTGTTGAGTCATGAGCATCATAACCCGGTTAGCAATGCTTTCTCCTGGAGTTATAAAGGGCAGCCGTACCACATGGGAAACACACATGCTCAGGCAGCTCTCTAACAAGGCCTGCAAGTTCTGTACTGGCCCATGCTAGCTTAAGCTATGCCACTAGTTGTCTAGTGTGTCTAGCATTAAGTTGCTTTGTGCCTACTAACTGAACCGGTCCCACCACGCGGTAAGCCGGTCCATGAGACTGCCTGAAACAGACTAGCTAATGCGGCAAGACTGGCCTTGCCACAACCTGCCTGGTAGATCTGGAAATCGTGGCGACCTGGTCTCCACTCTCCCCCTGGACGAGGCTCCGCATCAGATAGAGGGGCAGTTTACTAGTTCCAGTACTAACTGAGTGACCAGCGATCCAGCAGGAACGAAGGGGCGCCTGACCTAGGGGTACGCCCATTGCCTGTCTACGCAGACTGCTCCTGCCAAACACTACGCCCACAAATGTTTGTTTCTTTTCCGCAACGAGTCTGGATTTGACTCCCTCCACGAACATTCTAGAACGCAAACACAATCGGACACATTCAGACTGTCTGATTGGTCCCAGAAACCGATGGATTGGGCAAAATTCGGCATTGGCTTTGATACTCTGATTGGTTAGAGACGATCCAATCTCTGAAGACTATTTTGTACAACGACGTTCATTACCACGCACCTCGTTTGTAGTGAAGGCGTCATGCAAGTACGCCCCAGTGGCAGAGAGGAGCAGCCAACAGTTCACTCCGTGTCCTGCCCTGCTACCTCTTGGGTGCTCCTAGAACCCTTCTCTTTGTGCAGCGGCTAATTTCTATGCGTTCGCTCACAAGGAAGACGGAGGGAGTCCACTTTACCAGCTCTCCCCAACTCTTTCTCAAGTAGCCGAGGCAGGAAGACAAACTGTCAGTCGCCACCTAGCACTCTTCCTTATTCCAGTGTTTTAACTCTGCCGCTTTCAATAAAATACAATGAAAGGACGATTTGCTCCAACACCACCAGAGGACTGGCGCGCACGCGCAGTCCAGCCCTAGGTCTTGTCCACAATCAATCAAAAGATAATTGTGACCTCAAATTGTCTGCCGGCTCACCGTTACTGGAAGAGCCCTTCGATCTTCGTTTCTGTCACTCCCCTAGGAGTAGTGTCAATAAGGAAGGTGGTAATGACAGACGAGTCACTCACTGGTTGGGGTGCAGTTCAGGAGGGAAAAGCAGTAAACGGTTGACAATGTCCCTTTCTCCGAGACACTTTCTGCCTTGCCTTTGGAATTGTCACATCAGGACAGACAATACGACTGTGGTGGCATACATCAAACGTCAGGGTGGCACTTGCTCTCTGCGTTTACACAGACTAACTGTCTATCAAACAGCTGTAGACTTTACCGTAAAATGCTTACTTATGAGCCCTTTCCCAACAATGCAGAGTTAAAAAGTAAGAAAAATAAATAGTAATTAGCAAAATAAACTATCAAATAAGGAAATAGTAACCCAATAAAATAACAATAATGAGGCTATTTACTAGGAATACCAGTACTGAGTCAATGTGCAGGGGTACGAGGTTGTTGAAGTAATATGTACATGTAGGTAGGGGTAAAAGTGACAAGGCAATCAGGATAAATAATAAACAGAGTAGCAACAGCGTACAGTGCCTTGAAAAAGTATTCATCCCCCTTGCCGTTTTTCCTATTTTGTTGCATTACAACCTGTAATTTAAATGGACTTTTATTTAGATTTCATGTAATGGATAGACACAAAATAGTCCAAATTGGTGAAGTGAAATGAAAAAAAATTACTTATTTAATAAAAAATAAAAAAATAAAAGTGGTGCATGCATAGGTAAACTCCCTTTGTTATGAAGCCCCTAAATAATATCTGATGCAACCAATTACCTTCAGAATCACCATAATTAGTTTAAAAAATTCCACCTGTGTGCAATCTAAATGTCACATGATCTGTCACATGACCTCAGTATATATACACCCATTCTGAAAGGCCCCAGAGTCTGTAACACCACTAAACAAGGGGCACCACCAAGCAAGCGGCACCATGAAGGTGCCATGAAGGCACCAAGGAGGTCTCCAAACAGGTCAGGGACAAAGTTGTGGAAAAGTACAGATCAGGGTTGGGTTATAAAAAATATCAGAAACTTTGAACATCCCACAGAGCACCGTTAAATCCATTATTTGAAAGATTGAAAGAATATGGCACCACAACAAACCTGCCAAGAGAGGGCCGCCCACCAAAACTCACAGACCAGGCAAGGATGGCATTAATCAGACAACAAAGAGACCAAAGATAACCCTGAAGGAGCTGCAAAGCTCCACAGTGCAGATTGGAGTATCTGTTCATATGACCACTTTAAGCTGTACACTCAACAGAGCTGGGCTTTATGGAAGAGTGGCCAGAAAAAAAAGCCATTGCTTAAAGAAATAAATAAGAAAACAAATTTGGTGTTCGCCAAAAGGCATGTGGGAGACTCCCCAAACATATGGAAGAAGGTACTCTGGTCAGATGAGACTAACATTTAGCTTTTTGGCCATCAAGGAAAAGTATGTCTGGCACAAACCCAACACCTCTCATCACCCAGAGAACACCATGGTGGTGGCAGCATCATGCTGTGGGGATGTTTTCATCGGCAGGGACTGGGAAACTGATCAGAATTGAAGGAATGATGGATGGCGCAAAATACTGGGAAATTCTTGAAGGAAACCTGTTTCAGTCTTCCAGAGATTTGAGACTGGGATGGAGGTTCACCTTTCACCAGGACAATGACCCTAAGCATACTGCTAAAGCAACACTTGAGTGGTTTAAGGGGAAACATTTAAATGTCTTGGATTTGGAATGGCCTCGTCAAAGCCCAGACCTCAATCCAATCTGTGAATCTGTGGTATGACTTAAAGATTTCTGTACACCAGCGGAATCCATCCAACTTGAAAGAGCTGGAGCAGTTTTGCCTTGAATGGGCAAAACTCCCAGTGGCTAGATGTGCCAAGCTTATAAAGACACACCCCAAGAGAATTGCAGCTGTTATTGTTAAACAAGGTGGCTCTAAAAGTATTGACTTTGGGGGGGTGAATAATTATGCACGCTCAAGTTTGTTTTTTTGTGTTATTTCAAAAAACATTTTGCATCTTCAAAGTGGTAGGCTTGCTGTGTAAATCAAATGATACAAACCTCCAAAAAAATCAATTTTAATTCCAGGTTGTAAGACAACAAAATAGGAAAAATGCCAAGGGGTTGAATACTTTCACAAGCCACTGTATGTGAAGAGTGTGAAAGTGTGTGTGAAAGTTGTGTATGTGTGAGTGTGTGGGTTGGGTAGTGACCTGTGAATGTGCAGAGCCAGTATAAGAATGTCAGTGCAAAAAAAAGGGGTCAATGCAAATAGTCCGGATACCTATTTGATGAACTTTTCAGCAGTCTTATGGCTTGGGGGTAGAAGCTGTTCAGGAGCCTTTCGGTCCCAGCAGAGAAAACAGTCTATGACTTGGGTGGCTGTAGTCTTTGACCATTTTTAGAGCCTTTCGCTGACAACGCCTGGTATAGAGATCCTGGATGGCAGGGAGCTACCCTCTCTAGCGCCTTGCTGTCAGATGCTAAGCAGTTGCCATACCAAGCGGTGATGCAGCCAGTCAAGATGCTCTCAATGGTGCAGCTGTAGAACTTTGAGGATCTGAGGGCCCATGCCAAATCTTTTCAGCCTGCTGAGGGGGAAAAGGCGTTGTCGTGCCCTCACTAGGGGTGACTCATGTGCCAGACATACTGAATGTAGGAAGGAACTGGTTGTCCAGCTGGAATCCCCGTCTTGGCTCATCCCTCAGATTGGGTTAGCGGAGATCATTGTCCTGCTTTATGATGAGCCCTGGCAATTGCCTTTATGCAGGGTTCTTCTAACCCAAGCCCACAGAGATTTTCCACCCTCACCCAGACACTATGGTCCTCTGAGCCTGGCCCGTGAGAGGTTGAATCTGCCACACAAGGTCCTTTAGACTATCCAGTGCCAGGAACCATTCTACGCACTCACTGTATGGAAACAAGTGGGGAATTTATTTTAAATGGTTTGACTGAAATAAGCTCATTATCCAAGATTTTATGCTTCTTGCAGGACCTTTTGGACAGAGGGAAGGTTCTCACTGTTAAGGTCCTACTCAGGCAGGAATCTCCGCCTGATTAAGTTTAGAAAAGCAGGTTGACGTTTATTGTCATGAAACTTGATGGGCCAGCTGCAAAGTCAAAATTGGCAATATTGTAAAAATGTATGTAAACAAAAATGTAAGGTTAGGGTTAGGCATTAGGGTTAGCAGTGTGGTTAAGCTCAAGGTTAAGGTTGAAATCGTGACTTTGTGGCTGTGCCAGCTAGTGACCACTCTGCAGAGCTGCCTCCAGTACATGAGTCATCCCAGTATCTATTCTGCATCATCCCAGTATCTATGCTGCAATAGTCTATGTGCCGCGGGGCTAGGGTCATACTGTCCTATCTGGTGTAATTCTCCTGTCTTATCTGGTGACCTTAGGTATGCTCCTGCTATTTGTCCCATCTCTCTCTCCCCTCCCAGAGGACCTGAGCCCTAGGACCATGCCTCAGGACAACCTGCCTGATGACGCCTGGCTGTCCCAGTCCACCTAGTCGAGCTGCTGATCCAGTTTCTACTGTTCTGCCTGCGGCTACTGAACCCTGACCTGTTCACCGGAAGTGCTACTTTGTCATGCTGCTGATCCAGGTCCTGCTTTTCTGCCTGCAGCTATCGTGTATGCCATCTATCGAACCTGTTCACTGGACATGCTACCTTGTCCCGGACCTGCTTTTTAGACCCTCTCTCTCCCTTTCTCTATAGCACACCTGCTGTCTCAACCTTTGAATGCTTGGCTATTAAAAGCCAACTGACATTTACTCCTGGGTGCTGACTTGTTGTACCCCTCTATAACCAATGTGATTATTATTTGTCCCTGCTGGTCATCTATGAACATTTCATCATCTTGAAGAACGATTTGGCCTTGGGATGTTTTTCTTTTTTTTTGCTCATCATTAGAAAAACAGAATTCAGTCTTGGAGGTGTGTTTCCTGACCGATTTTGCATTTGGTTAAAGATGTTTGTCTCCCATGAGGTGTTTGGTGCAGTATTTCTCAAGTAAAAAAATGTGCGACGTCTTGTCTTATGTAAACAAAGTCGGAGCACCTGGGTTATTGGAGAGCAATCACCGCAGCTGCTCACCCATGTTAGTGGGTAAATGGACATTGTCAAATAAAAACCCAAACTTAATTTACCTGTTGTGATGCATGTTTCAAACTCCATTTTAGACGAGACCGAATTATGACCAAAATCATCTTATTTGTGACTCGTTTCAGGAAATTTGAACGTAAACAATTTTTTTATCAAAATGCGTTTTTTGGCAGAAATGCATTCTGGAACATGTGACTTTCATGTGCCTTAATAACAAATATGTATGCCATCTGAAAATATGAATAAAATTGATAAATTATGAGCCACGGAAAAAGACAGGAACCATCCCGCTAGCCATGATTGGCTGAGATAATGGATGGGCTGGACATGCCGAGAGATGAGCTCAATTAGTCTGCCATGTAAGCACACTTCTGTCTATAACATGATCTGCTCAGTATGTGTAGGTAATACTTTCTAATGCAGCTTTTTTTGAAAGATATCACAAAGAACTGCAAAGGTGTTGCTAATAACGTTCTAGAGCACCGGGTTTTGAAGTCCGTGGAATGCCCGTTAGAAGCAGATTGTGACAGCTAAGGAGATCGAGAAAATTCTGGTGTTTGATTGCAAAATTACAGAGGGAGTCGAGAGACATAACACACTTCTCTCTGGATTACATCTTCAAACTAAGGGCAACCATGGCATCCGTGACCGAAGCATAAAGTCGTTTTCATTGCAAGTTAAAGCGTACTGTTAGCTACCTAGCTAACATTAGCTGGCTGGCTCGCTAGCTAACGTTACGTTACGGCATTTGCATTGCTAGTTATAGCCTAATGTTAACTAGCTAACAAAAATATAAAAATGCAACATGTAAAGTGTTAGTCCCATGTTTCAAGCGCTGAAATAAAAGATCCCAGAAATATTCCCTACTCACAAAAAGCTTATTTCTCTCAAAATTCATGCACAAATTTGTTTACATATCTGGATGTGAGCATTTCTCCATTGCCAAGATAGTCCATCCATATGACAGGTCTGGCAGATCAAGAAGCTGATGGTTAAACAGCATGATCATTACACAGGTGCGCCTTGTGCTGGGGACAATAAAAGGCCACTCTAAAATGTGCAGTTTTGTCACACAACACAATGCCACAGATGTCTCAAGTTGAGGGAGTGTGCAATTGGCATGCTGACTGCAGTAATGTCCACCAGAGCTGTTCCCAGAGAACGTAAGGTTGATTTCTCTACCATAAGCCGCCTCCAAAGTAGTTTTAAAACATTTGGTGGTACGTCCAACCGGCCTCAATTGTAACTTCGCCAGCCTAGGACCTCAACATCGAGCTTCTTCACCTGCGGGACTGGGAGTGTCTGAGACCAGCCACTCTGAAAGCTGATGAATCTGTTAGTTTGCACACCCGAAAGATTTCTGCATAAACTGTTGGAAACCGACTCAGGGAGCTCATCTGCGTGTTCGTCATCCTCACCATGGTCTTGACCTGACTGCAGTTCGGCGTCGTAACCAACTTTGGTGGGCAAATGCTCACATGAGCGGTTTGCCGATGTCAACGTTGTGAACAGAGTGTCCCATGGTGGTGGTTGCACTTTATCGATGGCAATTTGAATGCAGAGATTTTCCGTGACGAGATCCTGAGGCCCATTGTCGTGCCATTCATCCGCCACCATATCCCCTCATGTTTAGCATGATAATGCACAGCCCCATGTCGCAAAGATCTGTACACAATTCCTGGAAGCTGAAAATATCCCAGTTCTTCCATGGCCTGCAAACTCACCAGACATGTCACCTATTGGGCATGTTTGGGATCAACGTGTACGACAGCATGTTCCAATTCCTGCCAATATCCAGCAACTTCTCCCACTCCTCTTCAATGGTTGTGCGAACAGTCCACAGGCCCCAATCAACAGCCTGATCCACTCTATGCGAAAGAGATGTGTCGTGCTGCATGAGGCAAGGTATCTGTGACCAACAGATGCATATATGTATTCCCAGTCGTGTGTAATCCATACATTAGGGCCTAATGAATGTATTTAAATTGACTGATGTCCTTAACTCAGTAACATTTTTAAAAAATGGTTGCATATTGTGTTTATACTTTTTTTCAGTGTAGTTGGTTAGCTACCTGCAGATTCATGCAGGGTAATAACGTTATGAGTTGGGATTATGGTTAATTGTTTAGCTAGCTACATGTCTAAACAAAAGACTCCACTATGCAAGTAATCGTTTCACTGTACCGTTTACACCTTCTGTATCTTGTGCATGTGACATAAACTCGGCAAAAAAAGAAACGTCCTCTCACTGTCAACTGTGTTTATTTTCAGCAACCTTAACATGTATAAATATTTGTATTTACACATGTAACAAGATTCAACAACTCAGACATAAACTGAACAAGTTCCACAGACATGTGACTAACAGAAATGGAATAATGTGTCCCTGAACAAAGGGGGAGTCAAAATCAAAAGTAAGTCTGTATCTGGTGTGGCTACCAGCTGCATTAAGTACTGCAGTGCATCTCATGGATGCACAATATTTGCCCGTTCTTACTGTGGGATGTTATTCCACTCTTCCACCAAGGCACCTGCAAGTTCCTGGACATTTCTGGGGGGAATGGCCCTAGCCCTCACCATCCGATCCAACAGGTCCAAGACATGCTCAATGTGATTGAGATCCGTGCTCTTCGCTGACCAATGCAGAACACTGACATTCCTGTCTCGCAGGAAATCACGCACAGAATGAGCAGTATGGCTGGTGGCATTGTCATGCTGGAGGGTCATGTCAGGATGAGTCTGCAGGAAGGGTACCGCATGAGGGAGGAGGATGTCTTCCCTGTAATGCACAGCGTTGAGATTGCCTGCAATGATAACAAGCTCAGTCCGATGATGCTGTGACACACCGTCCCAGACCATGATGGACCCTCCACCTCCAAATCGATCCTGCTGCAGAGTATAGGCCTCGGTGTAACGCTCATTCATTCGACGATAAAAGTAAATCCGACCATCACCCCTGGTGAGACAAAAACGCGACTTGTCAGTGTAAAGCACTTTTTGCCAGTCCTGTCTGGCCCAGCGACGGTGGGTTTGTGTCCATACGCGATGTTGTTGCCTGTGATGTCTGGTGAGGACCTGCCTTACAACAGGCCTACAAGCCCTCAGTCCAGCCTCTCTCAGCCTATTGTGGACAGTCTGAGCACTGATTGAGGGATTGTGCGTTCCTGGTGTAACACGGGCAGTTGTTTCCATCCTGTACCTGTTACGCAGGTGTGATGTTCGGATGTACCGATCCTGTGCAGGTGTTGTTACACGTGGTCTGCCACTGCGAGGACGATCAGCAATCCGTCCAATCTCCCTGTAGCTCCGTCTTAGGCGTCTCACAGTATGGACATTGCAATTTATTGCCCTGGCCACATCTGCAGTCCGCATGCCTCCTTGCAGCATGCCTAAGGCACGTTCTCGCAGATGAACAGGGACCCTGGGCATGTTTCTTTTGGTGTTTTTCAGAGTCAGTAGAAAGACCTCTTTAGTATCCTAAGTTTTCATAACTGTGACCTTAATTGCCTACCATTTGTAAGCTGTTAGTGTTCTAACAACCGTTGCACAGGTGCATGTTCATTAATTGTTTATGGTTCATTGAACAAGCATGGGAAACAGTGTTTAAACCCTTTACAATGAAGATCTGTGAATAAATTTGAATTTTTACGAATTATCCGTGAAAGACAGGGTCCTGAAAAAGGGACGTTTCTTTTTTTGCTGAGTTTATAAACTTAGATTTTATTTGATATAGTGTGTTTTTACCAGAGAAGGCAATGTGAAGAACAACATGACCTGCACCAAGGTCAAATTAGGACATAACGTTATGCCAGCGAGACAGTGTCCAAGTTCTAAAATTCTCCGGGTAGAATGCCCTGCTTTTATTTCGTGACACTCACAACTGTAACCTATTTTCTGTAATTAGCTCGCCATTAACTTGTAAATAATGATCTTAATACAAATGAGCTAAAGTTAATACCTTGTCAGCTATATGATATGGTTATTAGTTGAACTGGCTAGCCAGGTAACTTATGGTTAGCTAGCTAGCTAACAAGCTAGAAACTAACCAAAACATTGTTTAGAAAGTTGCTTTGGTTTCCTGATTTGCTAGAGTGACATATACTAAAATTCATTTTTAAATGGATGGGTTTGTTAGTGTTAAAATACACCATTTATGGTCATTTTTGTGTTTATACTTTTCCATAACGACAACGTTATGGGAGTTCGATGTCGGACGACAAAAGAATGTTCATGATGTCACTGCAACAATTGTCTACAGACATGTCTGATAGACGTAGTATAAACCAGCCTTTAGTCTTGAAATCTTTGGTTGTTTAGTACACTACCCTACTCACTCTGTTTAGCACATGGCCTCACATGTGAATCCTTGAAGAGACGGGTGGGGTTAAGGCTTAAGAGGGTGTGAACGATGCTGAATGGGTGTTGACAAAGAAGAGCTCTCCAGTAGGTGTACCAAATTATTCAAGGACAATTTTCTCAAAAGTAGGGTTACAAGTTAATCAACTTTCAAAGCAGAATAACTTTTCCATTGTTCCTCAACTGTAGTGTATGATATACCATTTTCTAGCTCTGAGTCTCTACTTTTATTCAATGTAAATCGAGCCGGTCGGTCACATTTACACTTTGTAGGACTGGCTACCCGTTAGCGCCTGGTTCCTCTCTCGGTTTCTTCCTAGGTTCCAGCCTTTCTAGGGAGTTTTTCCTAGCCACCATGTTTCTACATCTGCATTGCTTGCTCTTTGGGGTTTTAGGCTGGGTTTCTGTATAAACCCGTTGTGACAACTACAGATGTAAAAAGGGATTTATAAATAAATGTGATTGATTGATTGAATAAATGCCAACCTGCCTTTGACAATACATAGATACACTTTATGAAAGGATCACGTCGCTTACATCCAGTTTCCAAGCCTTTAACCCGTGTTGGATAGGTCTACTGTACTTGAGGCTTTTCGCAGCAGCCTTTTGAGCCATGCTTAGGACCTCCAAAATGCTAGAGCCAGCCCTGTTCCTTTGATTTACTGATTGCCCTTGTGTCTGCAAAGTGAGTGAGTGTGCCAGTCCACCACTCATGCCTACAGTTTGCCCTGGGGTTATCATAGGTACATTGTTAACCCACCCTTACATGCTGACTACACCTGCCCGCGTTTCGCGTGCATTGCTAAATAAAAGTACACATACATGTACCAGTCAAAAGTTTGGACACACCTACACATTTGTATTTATTTTTACCATTGTATACATTGTAGAATAATAGTGAAGACATAAACTATGAAAAAATACATTGAATGGCTTCCCGAGTGGCGCAGCTGTCTAAGGCACTGCATCGCATTACTACAGATCCTGGTTCAATACCGGGCTGTGTTGCAGCCGGCCATGACTGGGAGACCCCACAATCCGGGTTAGGGGATGGTTTGGCCGGCCGGGATGTCCTTGTCCCATCTCGCTTTAGCCGGCCGTGGGCATGCTGACACATTCGCCAGGTGTACGGTGTTTCCTCTGACACATTGGTGCAGCTGGCTTCCGTGTTAAGTGTGCATTGTGTCAAGAAGCAGTGCGGCTTGGCAGGGTTGTGTTTCGGAGGACGCAAAGCTCTCGACCTTAGACTCTCCTGAGTCCATACAGGAGTTTCAGCGATGGGACAACCAATTGGATACTACCAATTGGATATGATGAAATTGGTGAGAAAAAGGAGGAAAATAAATACCAATTAAAGATATCCCCCTCAAAAATAACACATACTGTATGGAATCATGTAGTAACCAAAAAAGTGTTAAACAAATCAAAATATATTTTAGATTCTTCAAAGTAGCCAGTCTTTGCCTTGATGACAGCTTTGCACACTCTTGGCATTCTCTGGAATGCTTTTCCAACAGTCTTGGAGTTTCCACATATGCATAGCACTTGTTGGCTGGTTTTCCTTCACTTTGAGGGCCAATTCTTCCCAAACCCTCTCAATTAGTGTTGAGGTCAGGTGATTCTGAGAACAGGTTAGCACTCCATCATTCTCCTTCTTGGTCAAATAGCCCTTACACATCCTGGAGGTCCATTATCCTGTTGAAAAACAAAAATAGTGGGGCTAAGTGCAAACCAGATGGGATGGTGCATCGCTGCAGAATGCTGTGGTAGCCATGCTGGTTAAGTGTGCCTTGAATTTGAAATAAATCACTGACAGTGTCACCAGCAAAGCACCCCCACACCATCACACCTCCTCCTCCATGCTTCACGGTGGGAACCACACATACAGAGATCATCCGTTCACCTACTCTGCGTCTCACAAAGACACAGTGGTTGGAACCAAAAATCGCAAATTTGGACTCATCAGACCCAAGGACAGATTTCCCCCGGTCTAATGTACATTTCTCGTGTCTTTGGTCCAATCAAGTCTCTTCTTCTCATTGGTGTCCTTTAATAGTGGTTTCTTTGCAGCAATTCAACCATGAAGGCCTGATTCACGCAGTCTCCTCTTAACAGTTGATGTTGAGATGTGTCTTACTTGAACTCTGCGAAGCATTTATTTGGACTGCAATTTCTGAGACTGGTAACTCTAATGAACTTATCCTCTGCAGCAGACGTCTTCCTTTCTTGTGGCAGTCCTCATGAGAGCCAGTTTCATCGTAGCATTTGATGGTTTTTGCGACTTCAAGAAACTTTCAAAGTTCTTGACATTTTCCGGATTGACTGGCCTTCAAGTCTTAAAATAATGATGGACTGTCGTTTCTCTTTGCTTATTTGAGCTGTTCTTGCCATAATATGGACTTGGTTTATTACCAAATAGGGCCATCTTCTGTATACCACCCCTACTTTGTCACAACACAGCTGATTGGCTCAAATGAAGGAAAGAATTTGCACAAAATAATTTAACAAGGCACACCTGTTAATTGAAATGCATTCCAGGTGACTACCTCATGAAGCTGGTTGAGAGAATCAAGGCAAAGGGTGGCTACATTGAAGAATCTCAAATGTAGAATATATGAACTTTTTAAACGCTTTTTTGGCTCCTACATGATTCCATATGTGTTATTTCATAGTTTTGATGTCTTCACTATTATTCTACAATGTAGAAAATAGTAAAAATATAGAAAAACCCTGGAATGAGTAGGTGTGTCCAAACCTTTGTCTGGTAATGTACATGTTATTCAATAATTTCACCCAAACTGCTTGCGAGCGTCTGCATAGCCAGGCCAGAACTTGGTTTAGATCCAGTATTGCATGTCTACTTGGATAGAAAGAGAGCTTTTGGCAAGAGCGCAATGCTCTTTGCTCCCTGAGCACCCATCTGCGAGGATGGGCCCTTCACTCTTCTACAGCTATCCTGTTGGATAATGGAGGCTATTATACATCTATAATAGCAAGGCTGTCAGCCTTCGGAGGGGCCTAATCTCTTCTTAGAGATTTGAGACACCATGTACAATGTTGGGCCTCCCTTCACTCTGTTATGAGTTGTTTTCCAGACGGGTTGTCTCTGCACCTACGTGGTGCGTACTTCCTCAGTTTCAGAGCCTCTGAGGGTTGCTGATGTTGGGACTACCCTGGCTTCGGAGAGCAGGTTTGCAATACAGGAAATGGCCAGATCACATAGTGAGAGAGAGCGAATATCTGAAAGAGAACTCAACGTTACCTTCATAACCCCGGTTCTCTGATAATATGAGTGAGATATCTCACCGCATTTCCCTGCTTGCAAGAGAAGCATGCTTGAGAATGACCAGAGGGAGAACAAGTGGCTCCTTAGGTGAGGGACTCACCTCATTCTCCACTCGACATGGCGGTCTCCAAGAGACGCTTGTCATTGGTTTTCTTCCGAGAGTCTTAGTGAGTCGACTGAATCTCATAGTGAGAAATATCACTTATATTATCAGAGAACCGGGGTTACGTAAATTACCTTGAGTTACCGTCATCCTAAACATCTGTGTGTGTACAGTACTCAAGGTGTGTGTACCATCATCTTACTACTCCTGAGTGAAAGGGAACATTGTAGAGTGTGTCCACGTGCATGTGTGTGTGTGTAAGACAGAAAGTATAGTTTTAGGAGTATTTGGAGTGCGGAGAGTTGAGTTAAGGCTAGGACAGAGGCCAGGAAAGGACACAGTCACACACACACACACACACACACACTGCAACCAGATTGTCCCTTCTTTGGGACTATGTGGGAACCACTTCAACAGCGCAAAACATCCAGAGATCTTGCCAAGAAAGTATATTACTCAAAATAGTTATGCAAAAAGACTTCATTGGGTTAAATAATGTGTGAACTCCCTGGCAATAGCATTAAACAAAGGAACAAAAGTTTCAGTGTCGTAACTTGAGAGAGCATGGTGTTTGTTAACAAAAACAGCATATAGCCTTCAGAAAGTATTCATACCCCTTGACTTATTCCAAATGTTGTGTTACAGCCTGAATTCAAAATGGATGAAATTATTTTGCTCATCCATCTACACACAATATCCAATAATGACAAAGTGAAAACATTGTTTTAGACAATTTTGCAAATGTATTGAAAATGAAATGCAGAAATATCTAATTTACATAAGTATGCACATCACTAAGTATACACATGTTAAAATCCCTTTTGGCAGCGATTACAGCTGTGAGTTTTTCTGGGTAAATCTCTTAAGAGCTTTGCACACCTTGATTGTACAATATTTGTGCATGATTCTTTAAAAAATTCTTCAAGCTCTGTCAAGTTGGTTGTTCATTGCTAGACATCCATTTTCAGTCTTGCCATAGATTTAAGTCAGAACAGTAACTAGACACTCAGGAACATTCAATGTCGTCTTGGTAAACAACTCCAGTGTATATTTGGCCTTTATTGCAAACAGGATGCATTTTTGTTAATATACTGTATGCATTCTGTATAAGCTTCCTTCTCTTCAATCTGTCATTTAGGTTAGTATTGTGGAGTAACTCCAAACTTGTTGTGCCATCCACAGTTTTCTACTATCGCAGCCATTAAACTCTAACTGTTTTAATGTCACTACTGGCCTCATGGTGAAATCCCTGTGCGGTTTCATTCCTCCCTGGCAACTAAGTTGGGAAGGATGCCTGTGTCATTGTAGTGACTGGGTGTATTGATACACCATCCAAAGTGTAATTAATAACTTCATCATGCTCAAAAGGGATATTCAGTGTCTTCTTTTTCCCCATTTTGACCTAAATTACCATAGGTGCACTTCTTTGCGAGCCACTGGAAAACCTCCCTGGTCTTTGTGGTTGAATCTGGTAAACACTATTATTGCATACAGAGACTCTATGCAACTTATCATGTAACTTATTTAGCCCATTTTTACTCCTTAACTTATTTAGTCTTGCCATAATAAAGCGGTTGAATACTTATTGAATCAAAATATTTCAGCTTTCATTTTAAATTAATTTGTAACATAATTCCACTGTAATGATTCTCGTCCTCGTCTGATGAGGAATATAAAGGATCGGACCAAAATGCAGCGTGGTATGTGTCCATGTTAACTTTATTAATCTGAACACAAAATAACAAAGGTGAAACAATGAAAAAACGAAACAGTCCTATCAGGTGACAAAACACAAAACAGGAAACAACTACCCACAAACACAGGTGGGAACAGGCTACTCTCAATCAGAGACAACGATAGACAGCTGCCTCTGATTGGGAACCATACCAGGCCAAACACAGAAATACAAAACATAGAACAAAAACATAGAATGCCCACCCCAACTCACGCCCTGACCAAAGCAAAAATAGAGAAATAAAAAAGGAACTAAGGTCAGGACGTGACATCCACGTTGACATTATAGGGTATTGTGTATAGAGCAGGGACACAACATCTCAATTGTATCCATTTTAAAGTCAGGCTATAACAACAAAATGTGGACAAAGTCAAGGGGTGTGAATACTCTCTGAAGACACTGTAGATTCAGAGTTCTGTCCTGTGTGTGTGTGAAATCACACACACACAGTCAACACACTACACAATCTTACACTGCGGATGTGACAGCTAAAAAACCACATCCTGAATTCTAGACTGTATGACACACACAATAAAAAACCCACATCTGCAAACTGTATGTATGCAGGTGAACTTGAAAGTCAGAGAATTTAGTTTTCACTGTACTTGTGCGTGTGACATTTAAACTTGTTAGCACATAGTGTGAGAATCCTCATTTAACCATGTGTAAGGTAGAACCCAATGCCCACCAATTTCCCCTCAGTGTGTTGACAGTGGTCTAACACAAAAATAGAGTTGATAGAAGGTGGGCTAATGATGCCTTCCTCCGATGTTCATTGGAGGAAGGCACATTGTTGTCCAGTTCCATTTCTGTTCCATTTACCTTGGTCCTTCCCAGGGGTGGAGTGCTGCCAGAGCAAGGAAGAGGATAGATCCCTCACTTTTTTTTCACAAAATTTGAGAACGCACATTGTAAAATGTATTCTGATGAATTCAAAAATAAATAATATTTCATTACCACTAAAATTCCATTAAAAATGATTGAATGACAAACCAAATAATAATGTGAAGCAGCCTAGAGGTAGGCATAGTAAATGATGGTTTCTTCGCCAGCAGCAAGAATGATGAAGAACTATAGGCTACGTGTGTGCACTTTGGAGGCCCGACCACTTGGGCCAAATAGCGTCTTAATGTTCATAAAACTCCACGAGCCCCCTCTCGCGCAGTGGAACCAAGAATGATATGTGACCACTTGGTTACGGTGACACCGTTCTACCGAGGACACCCAAACCAGAGTGGCCACTGCAAAGCCCACAGAGCCTGACCCTCTCTGGACGTTGCTGTAGCCCTGGTTGGGATATTCTTGGTATGTCAGAGTGGGCAATTGGAAATGTGAATTGGGCCAAGTTGGAGGTAAAAATGCGTTTAGGTTATAGTTTATTGAGATGCATGAATACACCACCAAAAGATTGATTTTATGGTTGTTTTAAAACAAATTTCCTGAAATTCAACATAGTAATGATTTATCTTTATTACTTGGTCAATTGATTTGATATCATGTTTGATCTATGCAAATAAATTATATGAATTTATAGTTCACCTCTGCTTTCTTTTATTCTGTAATAGTATATATTGTAACCATGTGTTCAAGCTAATCAAATCAAAGTGTATTTAGGATACAGCATGTAGGCTACACAATACAACGCAAACAGTAACTCACAATAACGCTCCTCGCAAACAGTGCAAATGATATTAAGCTATATGTATTTGTATTTAAATTAGGCTATAGCCTACTAATAGCTATACCACACAGTAGTTATAATCCTATTAGGCTATAGCCAACAAATAGCTATACCACACAGTAGTTATAATCCTATTAGGCTATAGCCAACAAATAGCTATACCACACAGTAGTTATAATCCTATTAGGCTATAGCCAACAAATAGCTATACGACACAGTAGTTATAATCCTATTAGGCTATAGGCTACAAATAGCTATACCACACAGTAGTTATAATCCTATTAGGCTATAGCCTACAAATAGCTATACCACACAGTAGTTATAATCCTGTTAGGCTATAGCCAACAAATAGCTACACCACACAGTAGTTATAGTCATATTAGGCTATAGGCCTACTGCAAATTGTTGTTCTTTATTCCAGAATTGGCTGAATGGCCAAGCTATCCTTCAGCACCACAAGTTGGTTCAACATCTTAAAGATCATTGCACGATCCTGGCACTGTCCTTCCGGCACCTATGCCTAATAGTCATACTCATTACTTATTAGGTTAGCTGAAGTCAAATTCTCATGTGCCAAAACTCAACAGAGCTCATGCGCCAAAACTCACTAGGCAGGTCAATGCTTTGACTGAAACAAAAAAGGCTAATAGTTTGTTAAAGGTATACTTCGGATTTTGTCAATGGGGCCCTTTATCTACTTCCCCAGAGTCATATGAACTCATGGATATAATTTTTGTCTATGTGTGCAGTTTCACGAAATTTGCTAACTAGCACTAGCGCAATTGCTAACTAGTGTTAGCGCAAAGACTGGAAGTCTATGGGTATCTGCTAGCTGCAGATACCCATAGACCTCCAGTCATTGTGCTAACGCTAGTGAGCATTGACTCGCAAAACTACCTCTTACTTCCTTCATACTGGACACAGAGACATAAAAAGTTAATCTGACAAGGTCAGTAAGGGTAGGTAACAACTCATCCGCCATGCTGATCCTCAACACGGGGGAGTGCGTGCTCAGTCCCCTCCTGTACTCCCCATTCACTCATGCATGGCTAGGCACGACTCCAACACCATCATTAAGTTTGCTGATGACACAACAGTGGAAGGTAGGACTGATCACAGACAACGATGAGACAGCCTATAGGGAGGAGGTCAGAAACCTGGCCGTGTGGTGCCTGGACAACAACCTCTCCCTCAACGTGATCAAGACAAAGGAGATTATTGTGGACTACAGAAAAAGGAGGACCAAGCACGCCTCCATTCTCATCGATGGGGCTGTAGTGGAGCAGGTTGAGAGCTTCACGTTCCTTGGTGTCCACATCAACAGACTATAATGGATCAAGACAGTCATAAAGAGGGCCCGACAAAACCTATTCTTCCTTAGGAGACATGGGTCCTCAGATCCTCAATTTTTTTTACAGCTGCACCATCGAGAGCATCCTGTCTGGTTCCATCACTGCCTGGGTATGGCAACTGCTCGGCCTCCGACCGCAAGGCAGAGGGTAGTCCGTATGGCCCAGTACATCACTGGGGCCAAGCTTCCTGCCACCCAGGACCTCTATACAAGCAGAGGAAGTGCCTAAAATTAGTCAAAGACTCCAGCCACTCTAGTCGTAGACTGTTTTCTCTGCTACCGCACGGCAAGCGGTGCCGGAGTGCCAAGTCTAGGTCCAAGAGGCTTCTAAACAGTTTCTACCCCAAGCCATAAGACTCCTGAACATCGAATCAAATGGCTACCCAGACTATTTGCACTGCAGCTATTCTGTGTTTATTATCTATGCATTGTCACTTTAATAACTCTACCTACATGTACATATTACCTCAATCACCTCGACTAAACGGTGCCCGCGCACATTGACTCTGTACCGGTACCCCCTGTATATAGCCTCGCTACTGTTATTTTACTGCTGCTCTTTAATTATTTGTTACATTTATTTCTTATTCTTTACTTATCCATTTTTTTTAACTTAACACTTATTTTTCATAAAAATGCATTGTTGGTTAAGGGCTTGTAAGGGCTTGTAAGTAAGCGTTTCACTGTATGTGACAAATAACATTTGATTTGATTCTGGGGAAGTAGATAAAGTTGCCAAAATCCTCAAGTATATCTAACACCATCTGCTCTAATTCGCTCACGAAAGTAATTCAAGAAGATCTAAATGCATATTTCGATGACACTGATTGAGATCAATCAAATGATTGGCATGAAGATGCAGTTTGGACGTTTCACCAGTAAAACGTGAAGAATTATCATTCACAATTGACAGTGATGATGGCCTGTTTTTAAATTAGGTAACCTATGCCTAACTTTGTGTGTGAAGTTATTAAAATAAAAACATGTTCTGTAGACAATGTGTGGGCATAGGCAGTAGTTGCAATTAGAGGATGAATTTTATGCATATTCTATAATGATAGGCTATTCAATTGGCTACATCTGTCAGTACAAACTTTGATTCAGGAAATTATCAAGTAATACAACATTTTAAATCTGCTCCCTCACCTACAAATAAAACTCGCACTACACCACACTATATATATATGCACACACACACACACACACACACACAATATGCTGCTGCTACTCCGTTCTTTATTTTACTGTTATCTATCCTGATAATAACAAAATAGTATGTACAGGTAAAAAAAAACAAAGAGAAGTGAGCCTCCCATTCCCCCATAAAACATTTCTCCATCCAACGTAAAAAGTTTCCTTGATGTTAAATAAAGTCTGATACAAACTTAAAAATGTATGAGTTGATAGTTCGGTTTATGAGATGGCAAGGTCATATTTTTCCATATTTTGTTCCAATTAAAGGGCCGTTCAGAATCACTTAGATCTGTGGTAGAAAAAGTACTCAATTATCATACTTGAGTACAAGTAAAGATAACTAAATAGAAAATGACTCAAGTAAAAGTGAATGTCCCCCAGTAAAATACTACATAAGTAAAAGTCTAAAAGTATTTGGTTTCAAATATACTTAAGTATAAAAAGTCTAATTTCTACAATATACAGTGGGGAGAACAAGTATTTGATACACTGCCGATTTTGCAGGTTTTCCTACTTACAAAGCATGTAGAGGTCTGTAATTTTTATTATAGGTACACTTCAACTGTGAGAGACGGAATCTAAAACAAAATTTCAGAAAATCACATTGTATGATTTTTAAGTAATTAATTTGCATTTTATTGCATGACATAAGTATTTGATCACCTACCAACCAGTGAGAATTCCGGCTCTCACAGACCTGTTAGTTTTTCTTTAAGAAGCCCTCCTGTTCTCCACTCATTACCTGTATTAACTGCACCTGTTTGAACTCGTTACCTGTATAAAAGATACCTGTCCACACACTCAATCAAACAGGCTGGGTCTTCCAGCATGACAACGACCCGAAACACACAGCCAGGGCAACTAAGGAGTGGCTCCGTAAGAAGCATCTCAAGGTCTTGGAGTGGCCTAGCCAGTCTCCAGACCTGAACCCAATAGAACATCTTTGGAGGGAGCTGAAAGTCCGTATTGCCCAGCGACAGCCCCGAAACCGGAAGGATCTGGAGAAGGTCTGTATGGAGGAGTGGGCCAAAATCCCTGCTGCAGTGTGCGCAAACCTGGTCAAGAACTACAGGAAACGTATGATCTCTGTAATTGCAAACAAAGGTTTCTGTACCAAATATTAGGTTCTGCTTTTCTAATGTATCAAATACTTATGTCATGCAATAAAATGCAAATGAATTACAAAAAAATCATACAATGTGATTTTCTGGATTTTTGTTTTAGATTCCGTCTCTCACAGTTGAAGTGTACCTATGATAAAAATTACAGACCTCTACATGCTTTGTAAGTAGGAAAACCTGCAAAATCGGCGGTGTTTCAAATACTTGTTCTCCCCACTGTACTTAAGTATGAGAAGTAAAAAATCTTTAAAAGTACAAAATAATTTCAAATTCCTTATAATTCAGCAAACCAGGCGGCACAATTCTAGTTTTTTTTTTAAATGTATGGATAGACAGGGGCACACTCCAACACTTAGACATAATTTACACGTTTTTTTATTTTTTTAGTTAGTTCGCCAGATCAGAGGCAGTAGGGATGACAAGGGACGTTCTCTTGATAAGTGCGTGATTTTGACAATTTTCCTGTCCTGCTAAGCCAGCGTATCCCAAACTCGGTCCTCGGGACACCAAAGGTTGCAAGTTCTGGTTTATGCACTAACACTACACAGCTGATTTTTTTTTAAATGAAAGCAACTGGCATGTTAGTCCATTTAGTGAGGTAGAATTTAATTGATTTAAGTGTTCTGCTAAAGTTTCTGGCAATGGTTTTATCTGAGGAAGGGAATATATCTACTCCCAAATATTTAAAATGGAAACAATTGGGATTCCATAAGTAGAGATGGAGTACTCCATCGGGGTAGGGCAGATTTGGTTAGATTAATTTTACAATTTGAGATTAAGCTGAATTTACCTATGATCTTCAATGTGTTCGGGAGCGATTGAGATACATTGTCTAGATATAGTAAAATATAATCTGCGTATAATGAAATGATCAGTAGATTTGAGGGAAATTGGTGTTATTTCATTCAATTGACGAATGGCCTGGGCCAGGTGTTCCATTGATAATAAAAACACCAAAGGAGAAATTGGATCGCCTTGCATGCTGCTTCTAGTGATTCTGAACGGCACAGATATTACCTGTTATAACTATGGCTGAGGGATTGGCATATAGTATTTTAATCATATTAATGAAATTGGAGCCAGTTCCCATATGTTCCAAGACAGACCAAAGATATGACAATTCTATTATATCACAAACTTGTTCTGCATTTATAGATGAAACAGCCCGAGGAGCTGTTGTTCCTGATTAAACATTTAAGATATGTAAAAGTCTGAGGTTATGCTAGGATAAATGTTTTTAAATAAACCTGCTTGGGTCCGTGTGGACCAAATGCATTGTTGGTTAAGGGCTTGTAAGGGCTTGTAAGTAAGCGTTTCACTGTATGTGACAAATAACATTTGATTTGATTCTGGGGAAGTAGATAAAGTTGCCAAAATCCTCAAGTATATCTAACACCATCTGCTCTAATTCGCTCACGAAAGTAATTCAAGAAGATCTAAATGCATATTTTGATGACACTGATTGAGATCAATCAAATGATTGGCATGAAGATGCAGTTTGGACGTTTCACCAGTAAAACGTGAAGAATTATCATTCACAATTGACAGTGATGATGGCCTGTTTTTAAATTAGGTAACCTATGCCTAACTTTGTGTGTGAAGTTATTAAAATAAAAACATGTTCTGTAGACAATGTGTGGGCATAGGCAGTAGTTGCAATTAGAGGATGAATTTTATGCATATTCTATAATGATAGGCTATTCAATTGGCTACATCTGTCAGTACAAACTTTGATTCAGGAAATTATCAAGTAATACAACATTTTAAATCTGCTCCCTCACCTACAAATAAAACTCGCACTACACCACACTATATATATATGCACACACACACACACACACACACACACACAATATGCTGCTGCTACTCCCAAATATTTTAAATGTGAAACAATTGGGATTCCATAAGTAGAGATGGAGTACTCCATCGGGGTAGGGCAGATTTGGTTAGATTAATTTTACAATTTGAGATTAAGCTGAATTTACCTATGATCTTCAATGTGTTCGGGAGCGATTGAGATACATTGTCTAGATATAGTAAAATATAATCTGCGTATAATGAAATGATCAGTAGATTTGAGGGAAATTGGTGTTATTTCATTCAATTGACGAATGGCTTGATATTGATAATAAAAACACCAAAGGAGAAATTGGATCGCCTTGCATGCTGCTTCTAGTGATTCTGAACGGCACCTGTTATAACTATGGCTGAGGGATTGGCATATAGTATTTTAATCATATTAATGAAATTGGAGCCAGTTCCCATATGTTCCAAGACAGACCAGAGATATGACAATTCTATTATATCACAAACTTGTTCTGCATTTATAGATGAAACAGCCCGAGGAGCTGTTGTTCCTGATTAAACATTTAAGATATGTAAAAGTCTGAGGTTATGCTAGGATAAATGTTTTTAAATAAACCTGCTTGGGTCCGTGTGGACCAATTCGGGTAAGTAAGTCTCGAGACGACAACATTTTGGAAAACAGTTAAATATCTGTGTTTATCAAAGATAGGGGGTGAAAGTCCCGAGTGGTGCAGAGGTCTAAGGCACTGCGGTGCTTGAAGTGTCTCTATAGATCTGGATTAAATCCAGGGCCGTGTCGCAGCCGACCACAACCGGGAGACCCATGAGGCAACGCACAATTGGCCCATCAACAGTCGTCCGGGTTAGGGGAGAGTTTGGTCGGCCGGGATGTCCTTGTCCCATCGCGCTCTAGTGACTCCTGTAGCGGCCCGGGCACAGGCACGTTGACACAGTCGCCAGTTGTACGGTGTTTTCTCAGACACTTTGGTGAGGCTGGCTTCCGGATTAAGCGAGCAGTGTGTCAAGAAGCACTGTGGCTTGGCAGGGTCATGTTTCGGGGGATGTATGGCTCTCGACCTTTGCCTCTCCCGAGTCCGTACAGGAGTTTCAGCGATGGACAAGACTAACTACGAATTGGATATCACAAAATTGGGGAGAAAAAGGGGGGAATAAGGGGTGATAGTGAGAACACTGGGTGTCATCCAAACTTAGAGCTGTATTCACATATCTTCCAAATGAAACTTTATGAATGGCTGTGTTAATAATTTTGAGCAATAGCGGACCTAATTGATTCCCTAATTTTAAATATACCTCAGGGGGAATAACATTCGATCCAGGTGATTTGCCTTTATTCATGCTATCCAATGCTCAGTGGTGAAAAATGCACTCAATTATCATAAAAGTAAAGATACCTTAATAGAAAATGACTCAAGTAAAAGTGAAAGTCACACAGTAAAATACTATTTGTGTAAAAAAGACTAAAAGTTAATGTAATCGCTCAAATATACTTAAGTATCAGAAGTAAAAGTAAAAGTATAAATAATTTTTAATTCCTTATAATATTAAGCAAATCGGAGAGCACAATTTTCTTGTTTTCTATGTATTTACGGAGAGCCAGGGGCACACTCCAACACCCAGACTTACATTTAGAAAACTAAGCATTTGTGTTTAGTGAGTCCATTAGAGGCAGTAGGTGTTGACCAGGGATGTTCTTGATAAGTGCGTGAATTGGACCATTTTCCTTTCAAAATGTAATGAATGCTTTTGGGTGTCAGGGAAAATGTATGGAGTTAAAAGTACATTATTTTCTTTAGGAGTGTAGTGAAGTTAAAGTTGGCTAAATTATAAATAGTAAAGTACTGTCATGACTGTCCTGACCAGGTCAGGTTACAGGTCAGGTTACAGGAGACCAGAACCTTACAGATTATCTCTCAACCCCAACAGAGGAAGAGAAATCTAGGGGTCTGAAGATGTGGGGGTTTTATGACCCCTCACGCCCCTGGTAAATCTCAGGCCACAGACACATTCCTTTGTTCTGTTACTATGGAGAACCAGCCTCAGAACATTAAACATGAAATAAAGGGACTTTGGAACAATGGTTTCCATCAGCCACAATGGTGGTCATGACGATAGATGGAATGTTTTGTTATTAAAGGTTAATAGATGATGTTATTACAAAAACCGTAATGTGAAGAGTTTTCCTAGTATATGTTTGATGTTTATACATTGTACGTTGCATGGAAAATATCCAAATCAAAGAGAATGTTTTGGGGAAGATGAAATTAGTTAGTTAGTTAGTTGTCTAAAATTGGATTTGAATCAAATCTAGACCTTGCCTCATTAACTTGGTACGCCCAGAGAATTGCCCTAAAGGCGGGTACGCCCATTTCTGACCCAAGGGTATAAAACCTGTGAGTATAGAATTTACAGGAGGACTGGTTGACCCAAGCTGCAGCAAAGGTCTAAAAAGTCAACGAACCAAGAACGCAACGCAAGTTTGAAGACAAAGAAATCCTTTTCTACCCAAGCTACGGATGAGTAGCTGTGTCTAAGCAGGTGAATTCAAGTCGAAACACCTAGCCTCCATCTCCCATCGAATCGTGGTATCTAAAGGGTTTCATTCCTATGCTGTGAGCTCTGAGCTACAGAGCTGTCTGTCCTCAGAAGACCCCTTCCAGAGCAAAGGGTGAGGGAACAGACTCCTAAGCCAAAAGGACACTGACATCAGGAGGACGATCAGAGAGGTGCGCCGGAGTAGTGCGTCATTGAGCAGCTGAATGGTCCACGCAGAGAATCCTCTGAGGTCTACCCTACTTAATTACATCATTATATTCTGACCCATAAGAGCGGCAGTTTGGGGCAAGGCTAGGGTTAGAATAAGCATAGCTGACAAATTCATCCAAATGTATATTTCTCTCGTGAACTTTCTCTTTTTCTCTCTCTTTGAAATCCCCATTTTGGGTAACATGCCCCATAGTGTGTTGGCCCGTTATATTAAGTTCTAATCAATAGCCTATAATGTGTTTTGTCTATGTGTATCTTTTATCATAATTTTAACTTTTTAGTAAATATATATTCAACTAAGATTGGTGTGGTACGAACTCATTGGTGAGACCCGGGTCCGTGCAGATTCACGGGCTATACGACGTTCAGAACGAGATTTGTAGAGGCAACTGGTTAATTAGCGGCTGTTGTTAAATATCGATATTCTGATATTCTTTGAGTTAATTTTGGAAATAGCAACTCAATAAAAACTAGTTTTCCCATGGTGCCCCAGGTTAATGAGTTAATAATTGCTTGATTCAGTTAATCATTCGCTGAACCACAGTCGTCACATTAACTAATACAACATCACAACAGTACAGATACCCCCCAAAACTACTTAAGTAGTACTTTAAAGTATGTTTACTTGAGTACTTTACACCACTGCCAATGCTCAAGTTCAATACGAGAGATTTGGGCTTCTTCTGTTGAGAGAAGAGGAGTTGTTAATACTTTTAGAAAGGACTTAGTCTGGATTTGCAATTAGAGGTGTACAGTTCTTTATAAAGTTGGGACAACCTTTTTGATTGTAATTCCCCTGTTTCAGATACAATAGTTGCTATATCAGCTAATTGATCATTTTTTAATTTATTTTTTAATTTTACCTTTATTTAACTAGGCAAGTCAGTTAAGAACAAATTCTTATTTTCAATGACGGCCTAGGAACAGTGGGTTAACTGCCTTGTTCAGGGCCAGAACTAAAGATTTCTACCTAGACAGCTCGGGGAGTCCAACGCTCTAACCACTAGGCTACCTGCCGCCCCATTACTGTGTAGCTTGTTGGCCAGTAAATTACTGGGACGATTACCATGGAAGTAATGATTGAGTCTAACAACTCGATGGATGGCAAATTCTGCTCTCTGTCTCATCAATAAATTAAGTTCTGTCTTGAAAGAGTAGTAGCTAACTGGTCTGAAAAAGTGTTTGCTGAGAACGCTCTGTTAACGCAGTTAACAACATTTCTAAGTAGGATGTCTTTAATTGTGATTTATTCAACCCAGACGCAAATGCAGTTGTATTATTTTTCATAAAACCTTTTGTTGCATTCCATAAAATTTAGAGGTCATCGACAAATTTTATTGATCATTATGAATTCATTTAGTTCAGTTTCAAATTAATTACAGAATGCAGGATTTTGTAGTAATGAACATTGAGCCTTGTGGCTCTTTGAAAATATTCTGAAATGTCTAATTGGCAGTACTAGGCGTGGTGATGGGTGATCAAGCTCATAGGTCAAATTTTTTTATATTTTCTTAATTTGAGAAAATGGATGTATAGATAAAAATATAAAATCGATTCGGGATGATGTTTTATGCTTGTTCGAGTCGAAAGTGTACTCGTTTGCATTTGGATTATGTGATCGCCAGGCATCACTGAGGTTGTAATTAGAGAGTATACTGTATGTTGGAGAGCCTTGGTTGCGTGTGGATTGTAGTTGTTTTTATTAGATTATTCCCGCATGTCCAAAATGGCATTTTCGTCTCTCCTAATACAGTGAGGGAAAAAAGTATATGATCCCCTGCTGATTTGTATGTTTGCCCACTGAAAAAGAAATGATCAGTCTATAATTTTAATGGTAGGTTTATTTGAACAGTGAGAGACAGAATAACAACAAAAAAATCCAGAAAAACGCATGTCAAAAATGTTATAAATTGATTTGCATTTTAATGAGGGAAATAAGAATTTGACCCCTCTGCAAAACATGACTTAGTACTTGGTTGCAAAACCGTTGTTGGCAATCACAGAGGTCATATGTTTCTTGTAGTTGGCCACCAGGTTTGCACACATCTCAGGAGGGATTTTGTCCCACTCCTCTTTGCAGATCTTCTCCACGTCATTAAGGTTTCGAGGCTGGCGTTTGGCAACTCAAACCTTCAGCTCCCTCCACAGATTGTCTATGGGGTTAAGGTCTGGAGACTGGCTAGGCCACTCCAGGACCTTAATGTGCTTCTTCTTGAGCCACTCCTTTGTTGCCTTGGCCGTGTGTTTTGGGTCATTGTCATGCTGGAATCCCCATCTACGACCCATTTTTAATGCCCTGGCTGAGGGAAGGAGGTTCTCACCCAAGATTTGATGGTACATGGCCCCGTCCATCTTTCCTTATATGTGGTGAAGTTGTCCTGTTCCCTTAGCAGAAAAACACCCCCAAAGCATAATGTTTCCATCTCCACGTTTGACGGTGGGGATGGTGTTCTTGGGGTCATAGGCAGCATTCCTCCTCCTCCAAACATGGCGAGATGAGTTGATGCCAAAGAGCTCCATTTTGGTCTCATCTGACCACAACACTTTCACCCAGTTGTCCTCTGAATCATTCAGATGTTCATTGGCAAACTTCAGATGGGCATGTATATGTGCTTTCTTGAGCAGGGGGACCTTGCGGGCGCTTCAGGATTTCAGTCCTTCACGGCATAGTGTGTTACCAATTGTTTTCTTGGTGACTATGGTCCCAGCTGCCTTGAGATCATTGACAATATCCTCCCGTGTAGTTCTGGGCTGATTCCTCACCGTTCTCATAATCATTGCAACTCCACGAGGTGAGATCTTGCATGGAGCCCCAGGCAAAGGGAGATTGACAGTTCTTTTGTGTTTCTTCCATTTGCAAATAATCGCACCAACTGTTGTCACCTTCTCACCAAGCTGCTTGGCGATGGTCTTGTAGCCCATTCCTGCCCAGTGAAGGTCTACAATCTTGTCCCTGACATCCTTGGAGAGCTCTTTGGTCTTGGCCATAGTGGAGAGTTTGGAATCTGATTGATTGATTGCTTCTGTGGACAGGTGTCTTTTATACAGGTAACAAACTGAGATTAGGAGCACTCCCTTTAAGAGTGTGCTCCTAATCTCAACTCGTTACCTGTATAAAAGACACCTGGGAGCCAGAAATCTTTCTGATTGAGAGGGGGTCAAACACTTATTTACCTCATTAAAATGCAAATCAATTTATAACATTTTTGACATGCGTTTTTCTGGAGGGGATCAAATACTTTTTTCCCTCACTGTATGTGACGATCGTCTGGAGAAGTAGACCAAGGTGCAGCATGGTAAGTGTTCATGATCTTTAATACTCAGAACACCAAACAAAAACAATAAAAGGAATAACAAACGTCACGTTCTGCCGGCTTCACAGAGCTAACAAAAAACAAGATCCCACAACGTAGGTGGGAAAACAGGCTACCTAAATATGATTCCCAATCAGAGACAATGATAGACAGCTGCCTCTGATTGGGAACCACACTCGGCCAAAACCAAAGAAATACAAAACATAGAATGCCCACCCCACCCTGACCTCACCAAATAGAGAAATAAAACGGCTCTCTAAGGTCAGGGTGTGACATAATAACACAACGGAACTCAGTTAATTTAACAATATGCTGTTCAGAGAATCAAAAAACGTAGGATCATACACATTAATAAAGACATTTTTATTTTCATTATGGATACATTAAGGAAAGTGATTCTGACTTCTTGGTCTTCGCCTTTACCCAAGACGGTGATTTTGAGTTTATTATGCATCATTATGCATCGTGTTTCGATTTTTTTTTCAGAAAGGAATGTTATATTAATTATAGAATTGTTATCTTTAGTATTGATAAGCTCATGGATGTGTAACAAAAAATGCCAAGAGTGTAACGGCGTTCGTCTGTTGAAGGAGAGTCGGACCAAAATGCAGCGTTGTGGTTACTCATGTTCTTTAATGAAAAAATAGCGATACATGAAATAACTAAATAAATACAAAAACAACAAACGAAACGTGAAAACCTAATTACAGCCTATCTGGTGAACACTACACAGAGACAGGAACAATCACCCACAAAATACACAGTGAAACCCAGGCTACCTAAATATGGTTCCCAATCAGAGACAACGAGAATCACCTGACTCTGATTGAGAACCGCCTCAGGCAGCCAAGCCTATGCTAGACACACCCCTAATCAGCCACAATCCCAATGCCTACAAAAAAAACCAATATGACAACACAATAAACCCATGTCACACCCTGGCCTGAACAAATAATTAAAGAAAACACAAAATACTAAGACCAAGGCGTGACAAAGAGTGTGCAAAGCTGTCATCAAGGCAAAGTGTGTGTTCTCATAGTGTTGATGTCTTCACTATTATTATACAATGTACAAAATAGTACACATAAAGAAAAACCCTGGAATGAGTACTGTAGGTGTCCAGACTTTTGACTGGTACTGTACAGTAGATCTTCACAATTGTTCATCATGGCCTATAGGCCAAGTCCTTCCAGGGAGATTAATTAAATAGCCTGTCCTAAAAAAAGGGGACAGCAATCAACAGGAAGAAAAAAAATAACAAAAGCAATTAGCCCATATGGCACTGGCCATTTCTCCTTAGCAGTAGCAAAACATATCATGTAGGGGAATAGCTTCCATCTAATATAGCTATATTTTGCCCATGTATGAATTCAATGCACTGTAGCCCCACAAGGAAGTAGCCCCAGTCCTTGTGACAAGTTAATATATTGACCATTGTTCATTAAATTGGCATGATGTCAACACAGTGTTAATATCCTGGACCAAAATGTAAATGCAACTTGTAAAGTGTGTTGGTCCCATGTTTTATGAGCTAAAGTAAAATATTCCGTTTAGTCTTTTATGAGATTTATTTGCCCTTAGTTTATGCTGTTTCCAGGTCACACCTCTGTCACATTGGCTGTCTTCTCCAGACTTTCCACTTTAGTTGAATAGGCATCCACTTTAGAAGTAAGCAATTCGAGTGACTAATTTACAAGTCGAGAGCAGAGGTAATGTCCTCACAAACAATCTCTCGGTTGGTAGCGGCCAGCTCTTTCTGTTGCCTGGTGTTGAGCCACCATGTTACCACTAAAGGTCTACCGATTATGATTTTTCAACGCTGATACCGATTATTGGAGGACCAAAAAAAAGCCGATACCGTTTAAATCGGACAATTTTTTTGTTGTTGTTGTAATAATGACAATTACAACAATACTGAATGAACACTTATTTTAACTTAATATAATACATCAATAAAATCAATTTAGCCTCAAATAAATAATGAAACATGTTCAATTTGGTTTAAATAATGCAAAAACAAAGTGTTGGAGAAGAAAGTAGAAGTGCAATATGTGCCATGTAAGAAAGCTAACGTTTAAGTTCCTTGCTCAGAACATGAGAACATATGAAAGCTGGAGGTTCCTTTTAACAGGAGTCTTCAATATTCCCAGGTAAGAAGTTTTAGATTGTAGTTATTATAGGAATTATAGGACTATTTCTCTCTATACCATTTGTATTTCATTAACCTTTGACTATTGGATGTTCTTATAGGCACTTTAGTATTGCCAGTTTAACAGTATAGCTACCGTCCCTCTCCTCGCTCCTACCTGGGCTCGAACCAGGAACACAATGACAACAGCCACCCTCGAAGAAGCTTTACCCATGCAGAGCAAGGGAAACAACCACTCCAAGTCTCAGAGCGAGTGACACTTGAAACGCTATTAGCGCGCACCCCACTAACTAGCTAGCCGGGAGTTGATAGGCTTGAAGTCATAAACAGCTGCTGGCAAACGCACAAAAATGCTGTTTGAATGAATGCTTACGAGCCTGCTGCTGCCTACCATCGCTCAGTCAGACTGCTCTATCAAATCATAGACTTAGTTATAACATGATAACACACAGAAATACGAGCCTTAGGTAATTAAAACGGGATTGCAGCCCTAAGAAGTTAACGAGATTGATATGACAACAGCCAGTGAAAGTGCAGAGCGCCAAAGTCAAACAACAAAAATCGCATAATTAAAATTCCTCAAACATACATGTATTTTATACCATTTTAAAGGTAATCTTGTTGTTAATCCCACCAAAGTGTCCGATTTCAAATAGGCTTTACACCAAAAGCACCACAAATGATAATGTTAGGTCAGAGCCAAGCCACAGAAAAACACAGACATTTTTCCAGCCAAAGAGAGGTGTTGCATCTTTGGCTATGCCGGATTAAGTGATATGACATGCTATTCTATAAAATCATTTCTCCGTAATTAATATTACCTGATTGAGCTAATCATGTAAATGTAATTAACTAGAGAGTAGGGGCACCAATAAATAATATTTATAGAGCTGTTATCTTCCGAATAAACTCTTAAAGACCTAGTAATATTTTACATCAATAGCAGTCAATATTAATCGTCACCTTAATTTAGTCTCATCTGAAAGTTGTAAATTCTTGGTTATCTGCACGAACCCTGGCAAACAAGTTGAATCAGTAATACAAAATTGGGTTTAATTATTTATTTACTAAATACTAACTAATCACACAGAATTACACATACACGTAATTAAATCATAACTTGATTACAAATTACGTCATAAAGGAAAACGTCCCTAGCGGGCGGAACAGATATGACAGCTTGTTACACAAAAGAAAAGGGCTGGGTTTGAGTGAAAGAGCGGGAAGACTGAGGAACAAAGGGCGAAGCTGTGCTATCGTAAATACAGTATCTTATGCATGGTAAATTACCGCCCATTTGGAAAAGGAAAATAAAATAAATATTTACTCTGAGCTGCGCTCAGAAGGCCGTGTTGCCAAACCGAGTCCTTTGAAGAATGTCTCTGGTGATCAATTGGATACTTTGTAGTAACGTTGTTGTGTGGTAGACGGGATACTCTGTCTGTTCCTTCCTAACCTGCGTTTGCAACTGCTGTTGATAACTCAACGGCTAGGAGGTATCACTTCTGTAGTGAATAAGAGTTCAAAGTTCATACCATTCGCAACCAAAGCTCACACTGATGTTGGCTTCGTTCTGTAGTTATTTTCTGAACCATTCTGACATCGGACCGTCGTCCTCACATCCTCGGAACAGGAGGTTATATTGTCGTCAAGGGCTTATATAGGAAGGGAGAGGAGGGCGTGTTTGAAAAGTTTTATAGCACATGTCCCTTCACAGGGGCGAGCCACTGATTGAGCAGAGCCCTATTTTATGAAAACCCAAATCTAACATTTTAGAAGCTAAAATCACATTTCATCCCATCACGAATAATTTCATATTCAAACATTTAAATTGAACAACAATTCCATGTGAATCCGATAACTCTGATCTGTAGACTTTCCACTGTAGAGTTTATGTCATCTTATCATTGATGAGAATGTCTCAGATGACCCCCGGACTGACATCTTATTCATTAAGTACCACCGCATATGTTCAATTGGTCGGATTACCAGAATATAGTTAATTTCCCCCCACCTTCTGATGTTCCTAGAATCTCTATGTTAACCAAGGTTTTTGCAAATGTAACATCAGTAGGGTAGAGAGAGGAAAAAGGGGGGAAAAGGTATTTATGCACAAATAGAGAAAATTAATCACTAACCTTTGATGAACTTCATCAGATGACACTCATAGGACTTCATGTTACACAATACATGTATTTTTTGTTCGATAAAGTGCATATTTATATAAAGAAATCTCAGTATACATTGGCGCGTTATCTTCACTAGTTCCAAAAACATCCGGTGATATTGCAGAGAGCCACAATTGTTAGACATGGAAATATAGATACACTTCTCCTTAATGCAACCGCTGTCAGATTTCAAAAAGCTTTACGGAAAAAGCCAACCATGCCATAATCTGAGTACAGCTTTCAGACAACAAAGCAGCCAAACAGATATCCGCCATATTGGGTAGTCAACATTAGTCATAAATAGCATTATAAATATTCACTTACCTTTGATGATCTTCATCGGAATGCACTCCCAGGAATCGCAGTTCCACAATAAATGTTTGTTTTGTTCGATAATGTTGATCATTTTTGTCCAAAGAGCTACTTTTGTTAGCACGTTTAGTAAACAAATCCAAAGTCATGAAGCACGTTCCCTAGTTGCAGACGAAATGTCAAAAAGTTCTGTTACTGTCTGTAGAAACATGTCAAACGATGTATGGAATCAATCTTTAGGATGTTTTTAACATAAAACTTCAATAATATTCCAACCAGAGAATTCCTTTGTCTTCAGAAAAGCAAAGGAACGCAGCTACCTCTGATATGAAATGCGTGTGACCAGCGCGTGACTGCTGCCAGACCTCTCTCATTCTGTCCCACTTCACAGTAGAATCCTCAAGCAATTTTCTAAAGACGGTTGACATCTAGTGGAAGCCTTAGGAAGTGAAACATAACCAATATCCCACTGTGTATTTAATAGGGGCTGGGTTGAAAATCGACCAACCTCATATTTCTCACATCCTGTTTGGATTTCTTCTCAGGTTTTTGCCTGCCATATGGGTTCTGTTATACTCACAGACATCATTCAAACCGTTATAGAAACTTCAGAATGTTTTCTATCCAATACTAATAATAATATGCATATATTAGCAACTGGGACTGAGGAGCAGGCTGTTTACTCTGGGCACCTTTCATCCAAGCTACTCAATACTGCCCCTGCAGCCATTTAACTGACTTAGTTAATTAAAATTAAAGCCTAGTTAATTAAAGATTAAATAAAGGTGTAAAAAACAGACAAATCGGTGTTCAAAAATACTGATTTCCGATTGTTATAACTTGAAATCGGCCCTAATTAAATCGGCCATTCGAATTAATCGGTCGACCTCTAGTTACCACAGGTGAATTGTGAACTGACAGATTATGCTATCTGCAGGAGGACAAAGCCCTGCTAGTTATTTCTTGTCATACAAGGAACATCCCACACCTTCATTTTAGAAGTCCGTTAATTCGTAGTAATTTTGCCAAAAAGAAAGCCACGCATTTCAATGCATGCCACCGGAGCCAGATTAGAGAAATTATTTAATTATTTTCTTATTAACTCTGCATCGTTGGGAAGGGCACGTACTGTAAGCAAGCATTTCACTGGAAAGTCTACACCTGTTGTATTCAGCGCATGTGACAAATACAATTTGATTTGATTTTGATTTGAACCTAAGACCCAGCAGCAAGGCCATCAGCAGAGCTAGGTGAAGCCACCACCTTCCTCAGTACTGTGAGGAAGTCATGTGTGACCCAAATCTTTCTTACAACCAGGAAATCAATACTGTTGTAATACAAGGTTTAGTGCTCTCAACAATGTCATCCTGTCTGATCCAGAAAAATATTTTGCATTGAGGTCAGAGCATATAGAGAGAGTTCTTTCAGGTCTCATCTACACACACTGCTAATGGGAGACTAACAGGGTGAATTACCAGGTCAGTAAATTGGATTAACGTGATATCAAGGGAGTGTTGTTGACTCTGAGGGATCCAGTGGTTAGCCAAAACAAATATTTATCCACAGAAGGACATTAAGCAGTGATAAGAGATCTCTATCCTTCCAGTCAAACAAAGAGTGTGTGTGTGTTGGATACTGAGAAATGCTCTGCCTAACCATCAGAGTGAATGGGGACTATGGGAGGAAAAGCTCATTGCTACCCAGTTCCACTGAGGTGATGTCATTGTTTGCACTTTTATGGCGAATAAACGGACCTGGTGTTTAAATGTCTTATATCGTCACAATAATAATGGGATGTTCCAAGCAGCTGTAACATCTATTAATGTGCTTTATGCAAACATCAATGACGTACATATGGCTGTAGCATTCACACAGGACTATTCTTCTCAGTGGCACATGCTAAACTACTTAGTGGGGGTCATAGAATAAATATCTTTTATAGATCGGGCCAGTCCCATCAAGTTATAGCCTGATAATGTGACCTCACCTGACTAAGAAAAACTCCTGGCTCTGCTCATTGATGAGTAAAGAACACAAAATAAATCCTTATGTTCAATGCAATACATAGAGTGTATTAGGAAAGTTTTCAGATCCCTTCCCTTTTTCCACATTTTGTTACGTTACAGCCTTATTTCTAAAATGGATAATGGACAATACCCCATAATGACAAAGCAAAAACAGGTTTTTAGAAATTTCAGCAAATGTATAAAAAAACGGGAAAAAACAAAACCTTACCCTTTGCTATGAGCTCATTTTGAGCTCAGCTGCATCCTGTTTCCATTGATCATCCTTGAGATGTTTCTACAACTTGGAGTCCACCTGTGGTAAATTCAAATGATTGGACATGATTTGGAAAGGCACACATACACCTGTCTATATAAGGTCCCACAGTTGACAGTGCATGTCAGAGCAAAAACCAAGCCATGAGGTCGAAGGAATTGTCCGTAGAGCTTCGAGACAGGATTGTGTCGAGGCACCGATCTGGGGAAGGGTACTTCTGCAGCATTGAAGGTCCCCAAGAACACAGTGCCCTTCATCAAGTTTGGAGCTGGCCGACCGGCCAAACTGAGAAATTGGGGGAGAAGAGCCTTGGTCGGAGAGGTGACCAAGAACCCGATGGTCACTTTGACAGAGCTCAGGAGTTCCTCTGAAGATGGGAGAACCTTCCAGAAGGACTACCATCTCTGCAGCACTCCACCAATCAGGCCTTTATGGCAGTGGCCAGACGGAAGCCACTCCTCTGTAAAAGGCACATGACAGCCCGCTTGGAATTTGCCAAAAGGCACCTTATGGACTGAAACCATGAGAAACAAGATTCTCTGGTCTGATGAAACCAAGATTGAACTCTTTAGCCTTCCCCACGGTGAAGCATGGTGGTGGCAGCATCATGCTGTGTGGGATGTTTTTCAGCGACAGGGGCTGGGAGACTAGTCAGGATCGAGGGAAAGATGAGCATTCACCTTCCAACAGGATAACGAACCTAAGCACAGAGCCAAGACAACACAGGAGTGGCTTCGGGCCAAGTATCTGAATGTCTTAAAGTGGCCCAGCCAGAGCCCGGACTTGAACCTGATTGAACATCACTGGAGAGACCTGAAAATAGCTGTGCAGTGACGGTCCCCATCCAACCTGACAGAGCTTGAAAGGATCTGCAGAGAAGAAATGGGAGAAACTCCCCAAATACAGGTGTGCCAAGCTTGTAGCGTCATACCCAAGAAGACTCAAGGCTGTAATCGCTGCCAAAGGTGCTTCAATGTAAAGGGCCTGAATACTTATGTAAATGTGATAGTTTTTCTTTGTCATTATTGGGGTATTGTGTGTAGATTGAGGAGAGAAAAAAAATCATCCATTTTAGAATTCGGCTGTAATGTAACAAAATATGGAAAAAGTCAATTGGTCTGAAGACTTTCCTAATGCACTGTATACGCTGCTAAAACTTGAAGCAGAGCTTGGTACACTGACAATGACCTATGTTTTGAGTTTTGTGAGAACATTTTTCAAATTGAGATCATGCAATGGAATAATACAAAAACATACTGGGGAATAATAACGACAAGACAGGTTTTACACTCTGCAGCATGATATGTAGTGAGAATAAACTGAATACAAATCATGATCACTACAAGTACAATGTACACTGAGTAAAAAAAACAAGGGTGATGTCATGAATAGGCCTTCCTAGAGAGATCCCTGACAGAGGTGGTTAGACCGGTCCCTGATCACACAAACACCGTGCTCTGATGCTGGTCTATCTTAGACACTCTGTGTGTGTGTGTGTGTGTGTGTGTGTGTGTGTGTGTGTGTGTGTGTGTGTGTGTGTGTGTGTGTGTGTGTGTGTGTGTGTGTGTGTGTGTGTGTTTGTGTGTGTGTGTGTGTGTGTGTGTGTGTGTGAGAGCGAGAGTGAGATAGATTGAGAGAGCGAGAACAAGAGGGGGGGGATTACACTTCCAGTATGGGAAGAGTCAGGTACCACAAGCTTCCTGTTCTATAAATATACCACACACGTAATGTGAGAAAACATGCTCATCACCCAAGCTTCACTCTCTGGGATGAAGTTACATATTAAGCAACTGTGTGACAGCACACAGCTGAGGGCACACTGGGTGACACATGCTATACAGCTACAGGAGAGTAACAGAACAGTCCAAAGGGGCAGCCAGCACTAGGCCTACTGCTATGAACCCTGCAATAGGAACAATGGTACAGACTAAACCTTTGAACTGATCCAATCTTAGGCTAGCACTGATTCTGTCCAACTGGTTTTTGTAAAGCAGATAGGCCTACTCTATTTCTCGGTCTCCAACACAGACAAACATAACAGCACAAGCACAACACACAAACAAATGCACAGCACAGCACAGCCACACACACACAGATACAAAAATACAGAGCAACAAGACAAAATCAAAGCAACTCGCCACACAGCAATCCCGGAAACAGGGTTAAAGTGATTACGATAGCCCTCTCTAGGTTCTCTGCTTCCTTTCCAGCTGTTCCCCATTTCCTTTCCTCTGTAAACACACACACACATATTTCCTCCCTCTGAATGCTCATCTCATCCATCCACTTTCTTCTACCAGCTCATCCTCTCATCTCTTTTCCTCGTTTGTTCACTCACTCTCCTACCCTCCCCTCATAAGCATCCGACCTGTAACCCTCATCTTCTCTCTTCTCCCTTATTCTACCATGTCTCATGTCGTGCTGGGAGCTCTAAAATGAGCAATGGATCTGGGGCATACCAAGGGACTCAGAAATACCAAAAACAGCCTTTAAATAGAGAACTCTGATAAGGTCTGTGAACTGGGAATATAGCCCACATTTCACAACACCAAAAGGCCAGCGTTGGTCAACATCTACCCCATAACTGATACATGTTCATTCCCTTTTCTGGTGTGTGTGTGTGCAGCGAAAGTACACAAGCGAAACTCTTGTCAGAGTCGAGCAGTTTCCAATTTACAAACATCAAATATTCATTAGGTCGAAAAGAGATTAAACAGAGATGCATGGACAGGCACTCACATAAGAGACAATTCTACAAGCAAAGTAGAAAACTCGAGCTACCTTTCAACTTTAGGAGGGTGGGGGTTGTCCAGTAAGAGTCTGATAGTCATTGCTCTGTAGCTATGCATGAGAGAGAGCTCGTATGGGAAACCCTTTTCCCTTGGTCTTCTTTTTATCGCCATGCAAACAAACTTAACCACCCAGAGGGGAAACTGGCTGGCCTGCCTGGTCCTCAACTCTCCTCTTATGGATTTGATTCCCCTCCCATTAATGTTGTTCAGTTGTCTCCCCAATAAAAACTCCTCACCATTATGTCATGGCTCAGCCCTCCGAGAGAAGCCCTGAGGGAACACTCTCCAAGCTTTGCGCGTGTGTGTGTACAGACCATTGACACACTACTTGATGGCGGTGTCAAAATTCCGTCTAATAGCATCCTCTCATCTCTTTTCCCTCACAAATGCACTGGAAAGCAAATACGTGTTCATTGCGGTTTTCCCTGACTGTCACTGACCTACCAGATAAGTGATCGTGGAAGACAGGACACGAGACGAGAATAAGCTTGTTTAGTAAAAACTACTGAAAAAGTGGCTAATGATGTCTGACACAGAGGTGGATTTCAATTCAATAGCCTGCTCACTTCACTTCATACGATCAAGCAGCATTTTTTCTCACCTTACAACAAAGGCTTCTCATAAACTAGGCCTGAGGTCAGATCCATCTACATCATCTGTCGGGGAAGAAAAAAACTGCAGCTTGATAGTGCATGGTTCACATCCTAACTGCAATTAGCTGGAGCATGGTTGGTGCTTGCAGCACTACAGTTGTGTTTCCTACATGAGACAGATACTGTATTTACATTTGGTCAAGGTCACATGGTAAATGAGTCAATCTTTTTTTACAGACAGGGCCAAGTCTTAATGCTATGTATGTTTTTGTAGGTATTTGTTAGTGCTTTAATTCAATACTAACAACTAATTGTTTAAATGCATCTTTCATTAAAATAATTGATTAGTGTTTGGTAAAGGAGTCACAGCCAGTTAAAGGCCCAGTGCAGTCAAAAACATGATTTTTCCGTGTTACTGTATATTATATACATTACCAGTCAAAAGTTTAAACACACCTACTCATTCAAGAGTTTTTCTATATTATTACTATTTTCTACATTGTAGAATAATAGTGAAGACATCAAAACTACGAAATAACACATATAGAATCATGTTAGTAACCAAAAAAAGTGTTAAAGAAATCAAAATATATTTGATATTCTTCAAAGTAGCCACCCTTTGCCTCAATGACAGCTTTGCAGCATTCTCTCAACCAGTTTCATGAGGTAGTCACCTGGAATTTATTTCAATTAACAGGTCTGCATTTTTAAAGGTTACTTAGTGGAATTGCTTTCCTTCTTAATCTGTTTGAATGAATCAATCAGTTGTGTTGTGAGATCAGGGTGGTGTACAGAAGATAGCCCTATTTGGTAGAAGACCAAGTCCATTTTATGGCAAGAAATCATACAAATTTTATTGGTCACATACACATGGTTAGCAGATGTTAATGCGAGTGTAGCGAAATGCTTGTGCTTCTAGTTCCGACCATGCAGTAATATCTAACAAGTAATCTAACAATTTCACAACAACTACCTTTTACACACAAGTGTAAAGGAATGAGGAAGAATATGTATATATAAATATATGGATGAGCGATGGCCGAACGGCATAGGCAAGACACAGTCGATGGTATAGAGAACAGTATATACATATGATATGAGTAATGTAGGGTATGTAAACATTATATAAAGTGGCATTGTTTCAAGTGACTAGTGATACATTTATTACATCCAATTTTTAATTATTAAAGGGGCTAGAGATTTGAGTCAGTATGTTGGCAGCAGCCACTCAATGTTAGTGATGGCTGTTTAACAGTCTGATGGCCTTGAGATTGAAGCTGTTTTTCAGTCTCTCAGTCCCAGCTTTGATGCACCTGTACTGACCTCGCCTTCTGGATGATAGCGGGGTGAACAGGCAGTGGCTCGGGTGGTTGCTGACCTTGATGATCTTTTTGGCCTTCCTGTGACATCGGGTGGTGTAGGTGCACTGGAGGGCAGGTAGTTTGCCCCCGGTGATGCGTTGTGCAGACCTCACTACCCTCTGGAGAGCCTTACAGTTGTGGGCGGAGCAGTTGCCGTACCAGGCGGTGATAAAGCCCGACAGGATGCTCTCGATTGTGCATCTGTAGAAGTTTGTGAGTGTTTTTGGTGACAAGCCAAATTTCTTCAGCCTCCTGAGGTTGAAGAGGCGCTGTTGCGCCTTCTTCACCACGCTGTCTGTTTGGGGTGGACCATTTCAGTTTGTCAGTGATGTGTATGCTGAGGAACTTGAATCTTTCCACCTTCTCCACTACTGTCCCGTCGATGTGGATAGGGGGTGCTCCCTCTGCTGTTTCCTGAAGTTCACAATCATCTCCTTTGTTTTGTTGATGTTGAGTGTGAGGTTATTTTCCTGACACCACACTCCGAGGGCCCTCGCCTCCTCCCTGTAGGCTGTCTCATCATTGTTGGTAATCAAGCCTACCACTGTAGTGTCGTCTGCAAACTTGATGATTTGAGTTGGAGAAGTGCATGGCCACGCAGTCATGGGTGAACAGGGAGTACTGGAGAGGGCTGAGAACGCACACTTGTGGGGCCCCAGTATTGAGGATCAGCGGGGTGGAGATGTTGTTTCCTACCTTCACCACCTGGCGGCGTCCCGTCAGAAAGACCAGGACCCAGTTGCACAGGGTGGGGTCGAGACCCAATGTCTCGAGCTTAATGATGATTTTGGAAAGTACTATGGTGTTAAATGCTGAGCTGTAGTCGATGAACAGCATTCTTACATAGGTATTCCTCTTGTCCAGATGGGTTAGGGAAGTGTGCAGTGTGATTGCGTCGTCTGTGGACCTATTGGCGCGGTAAGCAAGTTGGAGTGAGTCTCGGGTGTCAGGTAGGGTGGAGGTGATATGATCCTTGACTAGTCTCTCAAAGCACTTCATGATGACGCAAGTGAGTGCAACAGGGCGATAGTCGTTTAGCTCAGTTACCTTGGCTTTCTTGGGAACAGGAACAGTGGTGGCCCTCTTGAAGCATGTGGGAACTGCAGACTGGGATAGGGATTTATTAAATATGTCCGTAAACACAGCAGCCAGCTGGTCTGTAAGCAAATAAGCAAAGAGAAACGACTGTCCATCATTACTTTAATTTCAAGAACTTTGAAAGTTTCTTTAAGTGTAGTTGCAAAAAACAACGAGCACTATGATGAAACTGGCTCTCATGAGGACTGCCACAGGAAAGGAAGACCCAGAGTTGCCTCTGCTGCAAGAGGATACGTTCATTTCAGTTAACAGTCTCAGACTGCGTGAATCAGGCCTTCATGGTCAAATTGCTGCAAAGAAACCACTACTAAAGGACACCAATAAAAAGAAGAGACTTGCTTTGGCCAAGAAACACGAACAATCGACATTTGACCGGTGGAAATCTGTCCCATGGTCTGATGAGTCCGAATGAGATTTTTAGTTCCAAGCACCATGTCTTTGTGAGATGCAGAGTAGGTGAACGGATGATCTCCACATGTGTGGTTCCTACTGTGAAGCATGGAGGAGGAGGTGGTGTGATGGTGCTTTGCTGGTGACACTGTCAGTGATTTATTTAGAATTCAAGGCACACTTAACCAGCATAGCTACCACAGCATTCTGCAGCGAGACACCATCCCATGTGGTTTGCGCATAGTGGGACTATCATTTGTTTTTCAACAGGACAATGACCCAACACACCTCCAGGCTGTGTAAGGGCTATATGACCAAGAAGGAGAGTGATGGAGTGCTGCAGCAGATGACCTGGCCTCCACAATCACCCAACCTCTACCAAATTGAGATGTGTTTTTGATGAGTCTAACCACAGAGGGAAGGAAAAGCAGCCAACAAGTGCTCAGCATATGTGGGAACTCCTTCAAGACTGTTGGAAAACCATTCCAGGTGAAGCTGGTTGAGAGAATGCCAAGAGTGTGCAAAGCTGTCATCAAGGCAACGGGTGGCTACTTTGAAGAATCTAAAATATATTTAGATTTTCACCAGGCGGTAAATTTGTTAATAGACCAATAAAAAAGAGAATTCCAAACCTCTGTGCCAATAAAAGCTAGTTTACAATTTCCCCCTCTTGCTTGAGAAATTGCTCTTTGCAACAAAAAAAAAAGTATACCATTATAATTGGTATACTGGATCCCGGACTTCCTGACAGGCAGACCACTGGCTGTGAGGATTGGCAACAACACCTCCTCCACACTGAGTCTGAACACAGGGGCCCCCAGGGGTGTGTCCTCAGCACTCTGCTATACTCCCTGCTCACCCACGACTGCATGGCTTTGCACGACACCAACTCCATCAAGTTTGCTGACAACACCACGGTTGTAGGCCTGATAACCAACAACAAGTCAGCCTATAGGGAGGAGGTAAGTGAACTGGCATTGTGGTGCCAGGACAACAACCTCTCCCTCAACGTCGGCTGAACAAAGGAGTTGATTGTTGACTTCAGGAAGCAGAAGAAAGATCATGTCCCAATCCACATCAAGTAGTAGAGCGAATCAGCAGTTAAGTTCTTTGGCGTCCACATCACTGAGGACTTGACATGGACCAACATGCTTGTCAAGAGGGCGCAACAGTGACGCTACTTCCTAAGGCAGCTGATGAAATTCGGCATGCCACCACGGGTCCTCTCCAAATACTACAGCAGCACCATCAAGAGCATCCTGACTGAGCATCCTGATTGCTCTGTCCACAACCGCAAGGCCCTTCAGCGGATGGTGAAGATGGCCCAGTACATGACTGGGACCATGCTGCCACCCATCCAGTACATCTACTTGAAATGGTGCCTGAGGAAGTCCCGCAGCATCATCAAGGACCCCACACAGACCAGCCAAAAGCCCAAACTAGACACTCTAATGTACTTGTCCTCTTGCTCAGTTGTGCACTGTGGCCTCCCACTTCTCTTTCTATTCTGGTTAGAGCCAGTTTGCGCTGTTCTGTGAAGGGAGTAGTACACAGCATTGTACCAGATCTTCAGTTCCTTAGCAATTTCTCGCATGGAATAGCCTTCATTTCTCAGAACAAGAATAGACTGATGAGTTTCCCCAGAAAGTTCTTTGTTTCTGACCATTTTGAGCCTGTGATCGAACCCACAAATGCTGATGCTCCAAATACTCAACTAGTCTAAAGGCGGCCAGTTTTCAGTTTTCAGCTGTGCTAACATAATTGCAAAATGGTTTTCTTATGATAAATTACCCTTTTAAAATGACAAACTTGGATTAGCTAACACAACGTGCCATTGGAACACTGGAGTGATGGTTGATGATAATGGGCCTCTGTACAGTGACTTGCGAAAGTATTCTCCCCCTTGGCATTTTTCCTATTTTGTTACCTTATAACCTGGAATTAAACACATTTACACAACATGCCTACCACTTTGAAGATGCCAAATATGTATTGTGAAACAAACAAAAAATAAGACAAAAAAACCCTGAAAACTTGAGCATGCATAACTATTCACCCCCTCAAAGTCAATACTTTGTTAAAGCCAGCTTTTGCAGAATTACAGCTACAAGTCTCTTGAGGTATGTCTCCATAAGCTTGGCACATCTAGCCACTGGGAATTTTGCCCATTCTTCAAGGAAAAACTGCTCCAGTTCCTTCAAGTTGGATGGATTCCACTGGTGTACAGCAATCTTTAAGTCATACCCCAGATTCTCAATTGGAATGAGGTCTGGGATTTGACTAGACCATTCCAAGACATTTAAATGTTTCCCCTTAAACCACTCGAGTGATATATACATCAATGAGGTCGCTCTTGCTGCTGGTGAGTCTCTGATCCACCTCTACGCAGACGACACCATTCTGTATACTTCCGGCCCTTCTTTGGACACTGTGTTAACAACCCTCCAGGCAAGCTTCAATGCCATACAACTCTCCTTCCGTGGCCTCCAATTGCTCTTAAATACAAGTAAAACTAAATGCATGCTCTTCAACCGATCGCTACCTGCACCTACCCGCCTGTCCAACATCACTACTCTGGACAGCTCTGACTTAGAATACGTGGACAACTACAAATACTTAGGTGTCTGGTTAGACTGTAAACTCTCCTTCCAGACCCATATCTCCAATCCAAAGTTAAATCTAGAATTGGCTTCCTATTTCGCAACAAAGCATCCTTCACTCATGCTGCCAAACATACCCTTGTAAAACTGACCATCCTACCAATCCTCGACTTTGGCGATGTCATTTACAAAATAGCCTCCAATACCCTATTCAACAAATTGGATGCAGTCTATCACAGTGCAATCCGTTTTGTCACCAAAGCCCCATATACTACCCACCATTGCAACCTGTATGCTCTCGTTGGCTGGCCCTCGCTTCATACTCGTCGCCAAACCCACTGGCTCCATGTCATCTACAAGACCCTGCTAGGTAAAGTCCCCCCTTATCTCAGCTCGCTGGTCACCATAGCATCTCCCACCTGTAGCACACGCTCCAGCAGGTATATCTCTCTAGTCACCCCCAAAACCAATTATGTCTTTGGCCGCCTCTCCTTCCAGTTCTCTGCTGCCAATGACTGGAACGAACTACAAAAATCTCTGAAACTGGAAACACTTATCTCCCTCACTAGCTTTAAGCACCAACTGTCAGAGCAGCTCACAGATTACTGCACCTGTACATAGCCCACCTATAATTTAGCCCAAACAACTACCTCTTTCCCAACTGTATTTAATTTATTTTGCTCCTTTGCACCCCATTATTTTTATTTCTACTTTGCACATTCTTCCATTGCAAAACTACCATTCCAGTGTTTTACTTGCTATATTGTATTTACTTTGCCACCATGGCCTTTTTTGCCTTACCTCCCTTCTCACCTCATTTGCTCACATTGTATATAGACTTGTTTATACTGTATTATTGACTGTATGTTTGTTTTACTCCATGTGTAACTCTGTGTCGTTGTATCTGTCGAACTGCTTTGCTTTATCTTGGCCAGGTCGCAATTGTAAATGAGAACTTGTTCTCAACTTGCCTACCTAGTTAAATAAAAGGTAAAATAAAATAAATAAATAAATTAAAATGCTTAGCGGTATGCTTAGGGTCAATGTCCTGCTGGAAGTTGAACCTCCGTCCCAGTCTCAAATCTCTGGAAGACTGAAACAGGTTTCCTTCAAGATTTTCCCAGTATTTTGCGCCATCCATCATTCATTCAATTCTGACCAGTTTGATGCTGCCACTACCATGCTTCACTGCAGGGATGGTGTTCTCAGGGTGATGAGAGGTGATGAGAGGTGGTTTGCGCCAGACATAGCGTTTTCAGTGATGGCCAAAAAGCTCAATTTTAGTCTCATCTGACCAGAGTACCTTCTTCCATATTTTTGGGGAGTCTCCCATATGTGTTTTGGAACCAAATGTGTTTGCTTATTTATTTCTTTAAGCAATGGCTTTTTTTCTGTCCACTCTTCCATAAAGCCCAGCTCTGTGGAGTGTATGGCTTAAAGTGGTCCTATTGACAGATACTCCATTCTCCCCTGTGGAGCTTTGCAGCTCCTTCAGGGTTATCTTTGGTCTCTTTGTTGCCTCTCTGATTAATGCCCTCCTTGCCTGGTCTGTGAGTTTTGGTGGGTGGCCCTCTCTTGGCAGGTTTGTTGTGGTGCCATATTCTTTCCATTTGTTAATAACAGATTTAAAGGTGCTCTGTGGGATGTTCAAAGTTTCTGATATTTTTTATAACCCAACCCTGATCTGTACTTTTCCACAATTTTCAGGTCTCTCCAGAGATGTTGAATTGAGTTCAGCCACTCCTGCGTTGTCGTGGCTGTGTACTTAGGGTCATTGTCCTTTTGGAAGGTGAACCTTTGCCAGGTCTGAGGTCCTGAGCGCTCTGGAGCAGGTTTTCATCAAGGAGCTCTCTGCACTTTGCTCTGTTCACCTTTCCCTTGATCCTGACTAGTCTCCCAGTCCCTGTGACTGACAAACATCCCCACAGCATGATGGTGCCACCACCATGCTTCACCGTAGGGATGGTGCCAGGTTTCCTCCAGATGTGATGCTTGGCATTCAGACCAAAGAGTTCGATCTTGGTTTCATCAAACCAGAGATTCTTGTTTCTCATGGTCTGAGAGTCCTTAGGTGCCTTTCCACAAACTCCAAGCGGGCTGTCATGTGCCTTTTACCGAGGAGTGGCTTCCGTCTAGCAACTCTACCATAAAGGCCTGATTGGTGGAGTGCTGCAGAGATGGTTGTCCTTCTGGAAGATTCTCCCATTTCTACAGAGGAACACTAAAGCTCTGTCAGAGTGACCATCGGGTTCTTGGTTACCTCCCTGACCAAGGCCCTTCTCCCCCGATTGCTCAGTTTGGCTGGGCGGCCAGCCCTAGGAAGGGTCTTGGTGGTTCCAAACTTCTTCCATTTAAGAATGATGGAGGCCACTGTGTTCTTGGGGACCTTCAATGCTGCAGAAATGTTTTGGTACCCTTTCCCAAATCTGTACCTCGACACAAGCCTATCTCGAAGCTTTATGGACAATTCCTTCGGCCTCATGGCTTGCTTTTTGTTCTGACATGCACTGTCAACTGTGGGACCTTATATAGACAGGTGTATGTGCGCCTTTCCAAATCATGTCCAATCATTTGAATTTACCACAGGTGGACACCAAATCAAGTTGTAGAAACCTCAAGGATGATCAATGGAAACAGGATGCATCTGAGCTCAATTGAGTGTCATAGCAAAGGGTCTGAATACTTATGTAAATAAGGTATCTGTTTTTAATTTTGTATAAATTTGCAACAATTTCTAAAAACCTGTTTTCACTTTGTCATAATTAAAAAAATATATATATTTCACCTTTATTTAACCAGGTAGGCTAGTTGAGAACAAGTTCTCATTTGCAACTGCGACCTGGCCAAGATAAAGCGTAGCAATTCGACACATACAACAACACAGAGTTACACATGGAATAAACAAAACACAGTCAATAATACAGTAGAACAAAAGAAAACAAAAAGTCTATATACAGTGAGTGCAAATGAGGTAAGTTATGGAAATAAATAGGCCATGGTGGCGAAGTAATTACAATATAGCAATTAAACACTGGAATGGTAGATCGGCAGAAGATGAATGTGCAGGTAGAGATACTGGGGTGCAAACTAACAAAATAAATAAATAAATAAATACCAGTATGGGGATGAGGTAGGTAGATAGATGGGCTGTTTAACAGATAGGCTATGTACAGGTGCAGTAAACTGCTCTGACAGCTGGTGCTTAAAGCTAGTGAGGGAGATGTGAGTCTCCAGCTTCAAAGATTTTTGCAATTCGTTCCAGTCATGGGCAGCAGAGAACTGGAAGGAAAGACGACCAAATGAGGAATTGGCTTTGGGGATGACCAGTGAGATATACCTGCTGGAGCGCGTGCTACGAGTGGGTGCTGCTATGGTGACCAGTGAGCTGAGATAAGGTAGGGCTTTACCTAGCAGAGACTTGTACGAGTATGAAGCGAGGGCCAACCAACGAGAGTGCACAGGTTGCAGTGGTGGTTAGTATATGGGGCTTTGGTGACAAAAGGGATGGCACTGTGATATACTGCATCCAGTTTGTTGAGTAGAGTGTTGAACGCTATTTTATAGATGACATCACCGAAGTTGAGGATCGGTAGGATGGTCAGTTTTACGAGGGTATGTTAGGCAGCATGAGTGAAGGATGCTTTGTTGCGATATAGGAAGCCGATTCTAGATTTATTTTTGGATTGGAGATGCTTAATGTGAGTCTGGAAGGAGAGTTTACAGTCTAACCAGACACCCAGGTATTTGTAGTTGTCCACATATTCTAAGTCAGAACCGTCCAGAGTAGTGATGCTTGATGGGCGGGTGCGGGAAGTGATCGATTGAAAAGCATGCATTTAGTTTTACTTGCATTTAAGAGCAGTTGGAGGCCACGGAAGGAGAGTTGTATGGCATTGAAGCTCGTCTGGAGGTTAGTTAACACAGTGTCCAAGGAGGGGCCAGAAGTATACATAATGGTGTCGCCTGCGTAGAGGTGGATTCGAGAATCACCAGCAGCAAGAGCGACATCATTGATGTATATAGAAAAGAGAGTCGGCCCGAGAATTGAAACCTGTGGCACCCCTATAGAGACTGTCAGAGGTCCGGAAAACAGGCCCTCCGATTTGACACACTGAACTCTATCAGAGAAGTAGTTGGTAAACCAGGCGAGGCAATCATTTGAGAAACCAAGGCTGTCGAGTCTGCCAATAAGAATGTTGTGATTGACAGAGTCGAAAGCCTTGGCCAGGTCGATAAATAGGCTGCACAGTAATGTCTCTTATCGACGGCGGTTATGATGTTGTTTAGAACCTTGAGCATGCACCCACGACCAGCTCTGAAACCAGATTGCATAGCAGAGAAGGTATGGTGGGATTTGAAATGGTCAGTAATCTGTTTGTTAACTTGGCTTTCGAAGACCTTAGAAAGACAGGGTAGGATAGATATAGGTCTGTAGCAGTTTGGGTCTAGAGTGTCACCCACTTTGAAGAGGGGGATGACCGCAGCAGCTTTCCAATATTTGGGAATCTCAGACGATACGAAAGAGAGGTTGAACAGGCTAGTAATTGGGGTTGCAACAATTTCGGTAGATAATTTTAGAAAGAGAGGGTCTAGATTGTCAGGCCCAGCTGATTTGTAGGGGTCCAGATTTTGCAACTCTTTCAAAACATCAGCTATCTGGATTTGGGTAAAGGAGAAATGGTGGGGGCTTTGGCAAGTTGCTTTGGGGGGTGCCGGGCAGTTGACCGGGGTAGGGTTAGCCATGTGGAAAGCATGGCCAGCCGTAGAGAAATGCTTATTGAAATTCTCAATTATGGTGGATTTATCGGTGGTGACAGTGTTTCCTAGCCTCAGAGCAGTGGGCAGCTGGGAGGAGGTGCTCTTATTCTCCATGGACTTTACAGTGTCCCAGAACTTTTTTGAGTTAGTACTACAGGATGCACATTTCTGTTTGAAAAAGCTTGCCTTAGCTTTTCTAACTGCCTGTGTCTATTTGTTCCTAACTTCCCTGAAAACTTGCATATCACGGGGGCTATTCGATGCTAATGCAGAACGCCACAGGATGTTTTTGTGCTGGTCAAGGGCAGACAGGTCTGGCGTGAACCAAGGAGGATCTATTCCATATTTTTTCTATTCCAGGTTCTACATTTTTGTCAGAGGGGCATGCTTTATTTAAGATGGTGAGGGGTGGAAGGCACTTTTAAAGAATAGCCAGGCATCATCTACTGAAAACAGCAGGATGTATATGGAGGTCAAATGTCATTCTAGGAGGGTGCCCGTGTTTACTGATTTGGGGTTGTACCTGGTAGGTTCATTGATAATTAGAAAGGCTTGCTCACATGAAGTGTTTCAGAAGATAGTGCATTTGACAGCTGGTGGCAGAGGGAGGTCTATAGGCAACAGTGAGAGACTTGTTTCTGGAAAGGTGAATTTTTAGAAGTTCAAATTGTTCGGGTACAGACCCATTAGCCTGCAGAGTTCTGTCTTACTATCCAGTACCTTTGGCAGTTCTATCTAGGCGGAAAACGTTATAGTTAGCAATGGAGATTTCAGGGTTTTTGGTTGTTTTCCTAAGCCAGGATTCAGACACGGCTAAGACATCTGGGTTGGTAGAGTGTGCTAAAGCAGTGAGTAAAACAAACTTAGGGAGTAGGCTTCTAATGTTAACATGCATGAAACCAAGGCTTTTACGTTTACAGAAGTCAACAAATGAGAGCACCTGGGGGGTGGGAGTGGAGCTAGGCACTGCAGGACCTGGATTAACCTCCACATCACCAGAGGAACAGAGGAGAAGTAGGATAAGGGTACGGCTAAAGACTATACGAACTGGCCGTCTAGCACGTTCAGAACAGAGAGTAAAAGGAGCAGGTTTCTGGGCACGATAGCATAGATTCAAGGCATAGTGTACAGACAAAGGTAAGGTAGGATGTGAGTACATTGGAGGTAAACCTAGGCATTGAGTAATGAAGAGAGAGATGTAGTCTCTAGAGATGTTTAAATCAGGTGATTTCATCGCATATGTAGGAGGTGGAACAACATGGTTGGTTAAGGCATATTGAGCAGGGCTAGAGGCTCTACAGTGAAATAAGACAGTAATCACTAACCAGGACAGTAATGGACAAGGCATATTGATATTAGAGAGAGGCATGCATAGCCAAATGAACATATGGGTCCAGTGAGTGGTTGGGCTGGCTGGGGACACGGCGATTCAGACAGTTAGCAGGCTAACAAGCTAACAGTTAGTAGGCCGGAGCTAAACAAGCTAGCAGCTAGTAGACCAGGGAAAGCTAGCAGTTAGCAGGCCGGGTTAGCAAGCATGGGGTATTGTGTGTTGATTGCTGAGGATTTTTTATTTATTTAATCCATTTTAGAATAAGGCTAAATGTAACACGTAACAAAATGTGGAAAAAGTCAAGGGGTCTGAATACTTTCCGAAGGCACTGTAGTTCAGTACAGTAAAGAACAATACTTTAAATTACTGTACTCTACTCTAGTGTGCTCTATTATACTAAACCCTACTTTACAGCACTGTATTGTACTGCCCAATACTAAACTCTACTTTCTTTACTCTACTGACTGGCTCAAATTCGGACTGACCAAATTTCAACTACTTTTCAACTTCCATGGACGTCTGGTGACAGTAGGTGCTCAGTGGGTGAGAGGGCTGGTTACAGTAAAAGGCAAGAGAGGGGGGCTCATGTGTAGGTGTCAGTAAGAGCCGGGAGAAGTGACATTAGCTGGAGAGAGAGTGAGAAGAGAGAAAATAATCATTTTCCTTCATTCAAGAACACTTTTCTATGGTCAAGAACATGTTTGCCGTTCATTCTAGATAGAACACTTGTTCCTTTATTCTAGAACACTTTGTCCCTACGCTCTAGTTTATAGAACACCCTTTTAATTTAGAGCAGCTGCTTAACATGACATAATTGCCTTAGGTTAAAGGTCATCCATTCAACATAGCTTAGTTTAACCTTCCTCACTTACAAGGGCAGGAGTATCTATCTGAAAACAGAGAAGAAGTGGATTGGCAATGCTGTCCTTAGACTGTTTTGTTGTTTAGGCATGAACCTAAAAATCTCAGGCTGGCACCTAGGCTTCAGTTCAGTTGCTACAAGTCTGCAATACCAACAAAGCATCTGGATTCAACAACAAACTTTTCCCTTTACCGGCCTTCATTTAAAACGGCTGTTGGCGTTCATTTAAGCTGCGGTTCCACGGCTGCTGCCAATGTGAGAGTTATGAATGGGGAAGCGCGTACACACACACACAATAAACTCAGGGTCTACTGAAGGATGTTAATCTGTTATCTCAAATTACATACACACAGGAATTCATACACTCCTTAAAGAGAGAGACACACACACACACCTCTGTAATGGAGATGCCTCCCTTCCACAGCTCAGCACAGAGAGGAAGTGGATTTCTGAAGAAATGCTTCCTAAAAATCAAGTAAACGTGACGCCTAGTATTTTAACAGAAACACTGCTGTTCTCGCTGTTATACATTGAGTGTGCAAAACATTAAGGACACCTGCTCTTTCCATGACATAGACTGACCAGGTGAATCCAGGTGAAAGCTATGATCCCTTAGAGATGATGATCCCTCACTTGTTAAATCCACTTCAATCTGTGTAGATGAACGGGAGGAGACAGGTTAAAGAAGGATTATTAAGCCTTGAGACAGTTAAGACATGGATTGTGTATGTTTGCAATACAGAGTAGGAGCCAGGCACATCGGTTTGTGTCAAGAACTGCAACGGTGATGGGTTTCCAAGCTCAACAGTTTCCCGTGTGTATCAAAAATGGTCCACCACCCATAGGACATCCAGCCAACTTGACACAACTGTGGGAAACAATGTAGTCAAATATGGGCTAGCATCCCTATGGAACGCTTTTGACTCCTAGTCGAGTCCATGCCCTGATAAATTGAGGCTGTTCGGAGGCCAAAAAGGGGGTGCAACTCAGTATCAGAAAGGTGTTTCTAATGTTTTGTACACTCCGTGTATAACCCTTTCAGGGTAGTCATAGGTAAAACACCTACTGGGTTCACACACTTCTGCTTTCCTAATGTTCAAACTACTATTAAAAAGATCAACGTAAAAACATTTTGTCGTCTTAACCCTTTTTGGAGGACTGAGGGGAAAGGTCTTTAAGCGCAAAAGCAAAAAAAACAAGAGAGAGAACTTATGGATTGTACCTTTAATACTTCTTATGGATTGTACCTTTAACATTTCTATGTTCAACATGTCAGCATCTCTGAAATGCTGTGGTCTGTGACTGGTAATAGGAGCTGTTAGGTGATCCTCTGCAGAGGTGAAATGGCTGAATGGACATTTGGATTTCACTGCATCATCCCCTCAGCATCCTCCACAAAGACACAATTACTGGACATTAGGGAGAAAGGATGGAGATTGGATGACCACAACGCAGTCAATCTGTCATCAAAACTGCATGCAACCTTTCACTTCAGCTAACACTGTAGGCTACATTCATGATATACACTGAGTACTCAAAAAACATCAGTATAGATTAGATTTTTTAATTTAACCTTTATTTAGATGAAGGGGAGGAGTCAATTTAAATTATTTTTAAGCCTTGAGACAATTAAGACATGGATTGAGAGTGTGTGCCATTCAGAGGGTGACTGGGCAAGACAAAATATTTAAGTGCCTTTGAACGACGTATGGTAGTAAGTGCACCGGTTTAAGTCAAGAACAGCAACGCTGCTGTTTTCCACTCTCAACAGTTTCCCCATGTGTATCAAGAATGGTCCACCACCCAAAGGACATCCAGCCAACATGACACAACTATGGGAAGCATTGAAGTCAACATGGGCCAGCTTCCCTGTGGAATGCTTTTGACACCTTGTAGAGTCCATGCCCTGATGAATTGAGTCTGTTCTGAGGGCAAAAGGGTGGGGGGGGGGGGTGCAACACAATATTAGGAAGGTGTTCGTAATGATCGGTATACTCAGTGTAATAATGTAACTGTTGTGTGTGTGTGTGTGTCTGTTTAGCCTTTTCCAGATTCTGAATAACACTCAGGTCTTACTCGCTACTCCGTTATTGCTTAGTATTTGAGAGAGAGGAGGTGAGATAGACTTACTGGAATCTCAACTGTGACATCATCAAAAGTCCTCTTCAGCAGGCCCGAATATGTTCAAATCCATCCTCTGGCCCCTTTTACAAATCCTTCTTTGGAGTGATCACTTACCTAACATAACTGAATTGGCTAAAGTTTACGCTTAGACCAAACCAGTCATGTCAGATTAGTGATGATTACTTACTTCAAAAGGAAGAAGGCAGAACAGAGAGATGCATTTACCAAGTACTGGAAGAGGGCCTCTCCTTCTCTCTGGTCAGCGTTGCAGAAGGAAGGGGATATTGATGGCTTTTTATTTCTCTGCTTGGCTAGGGTTCACTTTATTTCAGTGATTTCGGAAGTGTGAGGACACTGGCGTAAACACTGGAAGCGCAGTGTAAACTAGGCCTTCCTGTTGTCTCTGTTACTCTGGGAGAATTTGGACAGGGAATGCGTGTCTCTCGGCTCAGCTCTGGCTGAGACATACTTGCATAAATAAACAGGAATAAACATGGTTCTCCCTTCCCCATTCTCGCTATGTCCTTGGTCTGTGACCTCTCAACCAGCGTGCGTACACACACAGATAGGAGCGTCCCTGTACACCGCAGACTCCAACAGGCATTCACACAACCCTTGACACTATGTGCTCTGTCAGATAACGCCCCTAGTAACTCTAACATTACCAGGCCAAATCTAAACAACTAAGCACTCAATGGATCCAATATACAACACACTGAAATCAGCAAAGAATCATGAAAGAAAGCTCAACAGTTGATCAGTTGTTATGGCGCCATCTTCACCAATATCTTATACCACAGCTCTTCACAGGGAAAATCTATGTTGATCACGTCTGCCGGCGATGTATCAGACCATGGTTTACACTGTGCCAAGTTGCAAACCCGTATGCTGGCTCGGGTATAGAGCAGCTGGGACGACAAGAATGTCATGGGTTGTCATACCATGGGTTTGAACAGCGGCGAACCGTGACTATAGGACCTAGGCATTCAGAGGGACCAAAAATATTCTAATACTTTGTATCCCCCCCAAAAATTATCAAGAACAGAAAACATAGCATCACTTGATGCGTCCGATATTATATATTCTGTAGTCGGGCGCTTTTAGTTCTAGTGAAGGAGGAGCAATGCTTTTTAATGACATTATGAAACAAACAGGCCGTGCTTCAGGCTGCCACACACACAGAGATAGAACCGGCATGGACACAACACATGACACCCAGCATAACATAATGCGACCAGCAAAACAAAAAACACACTGTTTACACAACCTATGGTAGCATAACACCACCATCACCAAGTGACAACCAGTGGCAACCCGTCATTCAGGGCAGGGCCCCCCCTGTTCTGAGCCGCACATTTTTAGCAAAAATCAAATAAATGTTTAAAAATTGTGGGGGGGGCTTGCCTGTTTTGCATGTTATTGTGGCATTAATATGTGTCAATATGTGTCACATATCAATTTGCAAACAATGTAAAAAATAAGATATATCTTTGAGTTAATAAAGCTGCATACAAACATGGTCTCTTTTTTGTTTTCTTGAGTAAGGCAGCTCCAAAATGCACGTGTTTCAACCTAGCTCAGTGCTGTGGTAGTGGGGCAAGCCAGCAGAAAATACAGAGCGTTGCACTGTGATTGGCTCAGTGTTTTGTCACTCGTGGGGACTTTACGTCACTGCCAAGTGTAAGAGCAGACCTTGAAAATTCTAGCCATTCGGATGTTACATTAGATGTGCCCATCCAAGAAAACTCAAGGTCATTGGCCACAGATAAAATGACGTCAAATCACGTTATATGTACAGTAGCTTTGAACGGACTGATCATGTCAATCATACTTTCACAATCTTAGCTAGCAGTCATCATCATGAATCAAGTCGACAATCTACTGGCAAATCCTTTTTAATCCTTGTCAAATTAAGAGAAATAATGAAGAGAAATTACAGATCAAATGTATCGGTGCTCATCGGCCATTGGACAAATTACGCAACAAATTACACAACAAATTGGAAATCGCAAATTCAACGAGTGGTTTGGAAGGACTCAGTGACAGTGGCTGTGTGGTCCCAAATCTGGGATTAAGAGGCACTTTTCCAAGTTTGAAATGATAAACATTCAACATTGGCCATGAAGTCAATGAAGCATGATTTGTACAACGCTCAAAACAACTGTTAACTCGGAACTGTGAAGTCTTGAACTCTGAAGTCAAGTCAAGTTAACTGGGAAGTTGGGAATAAACAAGCTCTGACTGGGAAAATACATTTTGAACGGTCATCCAATTTGGAATTGTAAATCCAGTTGTTTTGAAAGCACCATAAATCCAGAGAATGACAGACTTTGATGACAAAATTTGCCCACAAAAGGACCGCCGCGCCACCTTCCTGTTCAAGTGAACACAGCACAACAAGGTGAGTCCAAAAATGTAACGTTATTGCATGCTGCTGCATAAATGATGTAATAATGCCAGGGAGATATGTATACTGCAGCTAAGGAAGTAATACTAGGTGTATGTTGTATAGTAAGATGTTAGTAGCCCATGTGCCTCACCCTAATAATTTGGTTTAATTACCCCTCTTAATTTCACGTATTGTTCTACTGTAGCCTATAATCTGTTTTAGAGAATTGTAATCATTGAATATTGTAAGAGCTTTAATTTTTTGCTTATATGCCCCCTTTATTTATCCTAAGGTTCTGACTTGGTGTACAAGGAAGAACACTATAAGAACGGCCCATGTTCTGAATTCTGTCACTGTACATTTAAAAAATGCTAAACAAATAGTTATACTGATTAACGTCCGTCCTAGCTCGCTCATAAATGTCTTAATCTAAATTATCGATTGCCACTTATCCGCTTGTCATCCCCTTATGCCATAGTTTGTACATCGCAACTGTCATTAGAAACCACATTTGTTTAATCAAGTCAGCCATATCAGCTGTTTTTTTTTAAAGCAGTAAATGAGGCTGAATGAACTGTTTCGGTGCCAGACAAGGCTCCACTGATAGCCAGGTGTAGCAGTGGTAAGATGTTGGGACTGCTGTTGGTACAGCATTATGAAGGCCCTAACAGTTTGTGGGCACCGTTTGTCACCATTATAGTGCAATTAATGTATTGTTTAGTGTTGTGGCTTTGCTGGCATGCATCCAACTTGTTGTTTTTTTGCCCCACCAAGATTTACATGCTAAAATCGCTACTGGTGACAACAACAAGTGTCACATCGAAGGTGACAGGTTTATGTTGCTGAAAGGACAGTGACCATAATACCTGTGCACATAGACACGGCTGATAGACAGGTAACAGCAGTCACACAGAGCATGAAATAATTATAAAGAATAAGCAGCCCATTCACTCCAGTAGGCCCCATGAAATCATAACAATACAAAAGCACAACCATTTCATTAAAAAAATTAAATGAACAAACCAGCTTTTACTTCCCATTGCAAATATATTTCCGTCACACTAACCAGTGATCTAAAGTTTAAAAATGGAACAATGTTTCACAGTCATTATTTTCAAAGGGATACCTAACAGCATGTGAGCTGCATAAAAAAAAAACAGTTCCACTCACCAGATGATAATTTGTAAACAAAGGTTGAAAGTTAATCTTGAAAAGGGTGTAGCTAACAAATTAGCTATAACATCCACCCTGAAGATGATAGCAGCTGCTGCTGCCGCCATCACTATTGTCACAGTACTACAACACAAGCTAGCATTTTCATTATCACACTACTACAACACAAGCTAGCTAACGATACTAGCGTTAGTGTGGGAAAACTACTGCTTCCTCCACTGATTATTTTCTCTTGTGCTCTGTCGTTACGTGTCTCTCCAACCCTGTTCCTGGAGAGCTACCGTCCTGTAGGTTTTCACTCCAACTCTAATCTAGCGTATTTTATTCTAATAATTTGCTGGTTTATAAACTGAATCAGGTAAATTACAACTGCCGTTGGAGTGTAAACCTACAGGAAGGTAGCTCTCCAGGAACAGGGTTGGAGAGCTCTGGCCTAGACACATTACTTTTCTGTTTTTTTGCCATTGTAAGTCAAAATGTGATTGGGTCATTCCACTGTCACACCAAATTCTGCTCCAATACAGTTGAATGGCAGAGGCCTTCTGTCCAACTTCTGAAAGCCTAGCCAATGGCTTGCTGAGCTAGCTAGATTTTTCTACCTAGAGACCACCAAAGAGAATCCTGATTATATATTTTTTTCTTTTTAGTATTAACCCTTCTCTTTCCAATAGAAACTGAAGAGATTAAATCAGAAGATCATTACAATTATTGTAAAGATGAAATATACAAATATTATCTGGTTTGCGCTTAGTGAGTACTGTATATATATATATATATATATATATATATATATATATATATATATATATATATATATATATATATATATATATATATATATATACAGTACTCACTAAGCGCAAACCAGATTGTATGGTGTATCGCTGCAGAATGCTGTGGTAGGCCTGCTGATTACATATTCCTTGAATTCCAAATGCATCATTGACAGTGTCACCAGCAAACCACCCCAACATCATCACACCTCTTCCTCCATGTTTCACGGTGGGAACCACACATGCAGAGATTATCCGTTCACCTACTCTGGTAACTCTACTGAATTTATCCTCTGTGGCAGAGGTATCTCTGGGTCTTCCTTTCCTGTGGCGGTCCTCATGAGAGAGTTTCAACATAGCGCTTGATGGTTTTTGTGACTGCACTTGAAGAAACTTTCAAAGTTCTTGAAATGTTCCTCATTGCCTACATTCATGTCTTAAAGTAATGATGGACTATTATTTCTCTTTGCTTATTTGAGCTGTTCTTGCCATAATATGGACTTGGTCTTTCACCAAATAGGGCTATCTTATCTATACCACCCCTACCTTGTCACAACACAACTGATTGGCTCAAACGCATTAAGAAGGAAAGAATTTCCACAAATTAACGTTTAACAAGGCACACCTGTTAATTGAAATGCATTCCAGGTGACTACCCAGTGAAGCTGGTTGAGAGACTGCCAAGAGTGTGCAAAGCTGTCATCAAGGCAAATGGTGGCTACCTTGAAGAATATATATATATATATATATATATACACACACACACACATACACACACACACACACACATCCTTAGGCCTCACGGTTCCCCACTGGGTTTTAATCTTCTTGGTTCACCTGAGGACTGGTTGCCAAATACTTGACCTGTGCTATAGAGATTATGATTGATGCTCTGATTTTCTTTGGAATCATCTGTGATCTGGTGTTTCTTTACACTGTAATAAGATGGTTTCAACCAGCATTTCAAAACAACAAAGGACCCTTGTACAGAAGTGGTACACTGACTGCAAATATCAGTCTCTGTCTGTGACCCAATGCAGCCCAAAGAACCCATAGCCACATTACACCATGCACAACAATGTGTGGGTGTGTTTCTCTGAGTAAGAGCAACACAGCCTTGTCAGTTTCTGTAATATTTATTCAGATAGACGGAAGCTTGCAGCATTAACACGAGATAAGAGCCAAAACATTCTCATTAGTAACCTAAGGCAGTGTCATTAATTTCAGCAGTTCGATCAGTGGTCGAGTCTAAAGTGAAGGTATACGCATATGTGTTTGATCAAAGAATGTCAACAACAAAGCAGCCCGACTCTAAAACTGTCCACCTGCTGAACACAGATGGAAACAGTCGGTAAATATGAAATTGACAGAACCTAGGTGTCCAATCGCAGGGTTGTTTGGGGTCGCGAATTGGAACAGGCTGCATTTCGCTGTACGGAGACCACCATGGCAACTTAGATTCAGATCACGTCATTTCTTCATCCTAAATGTGCCAACTGAAGCAAATGATCATCAGATCAGAGTTTGACCCCAGTTCTAGCAATGCTGAATGGTTACAGTTTCATCGCTGCTCAATAGTCTAATCATAAATCACGCAGTCAACAATTTGATTTAGATGTTTTGTTGCATTTGGAGACCTTTGCCCACACCGTAACGTAAGAGCTGTCAAACTGATATTAGGCCTGGAAATAGGCTATGGAAATCAATGGAGATAAGGATAAATAATATACGGTTTAAAAGCCTAGAATTAACCAATAAAACACGTTGTTTGATATTGATTATGGTGATGATGTATATTATAGGTTCGATTGAAGAGCATAGCATCTGTATAAATATAATGTTCTCAGCCAAAGTAGATTACATCACTGTAGCATTCGCCACATGGAATTCGAAACCACTTCTATGCGTAAAAATTGTCCAGTAATTGTATTAGGCTGTTTGAAGACCTACCTTCTCTTGCTTTTAGCAGTACCGTATTGGCCACAATATTCTCCAGTTCCATCTAAAATTCTTTGATATTTGCTGAATAGATTAAAAAAAAGAAATCGACAGCAACACCTTGCTCTTCACGGATGAATTGCTTTTCGTTTTATTCCAAATCCGAATAAAATGTATACATTTCAAACTCGTTCACGGTCTACACACTGGATAAAGGAGAAATCCTTGTAAAATTAACTAGGCATGGTTCATATCGTCGGCTCCGAATGCAGCGTTGGGGGGGCATTTCCATTCCAATTCCGAAGACCGTTGTGTTTCGTGCGTAATTTGGCGCGGAATCCCATCAAAGGATAGATCACGGTTGAGCCATCAATACAGCCCGAGACCACGGCAAGACCTACATCATTTAGTAACGCATTCCTAACAGCGGCTGAAGCACAGCACAGTAGCACTGGGGGGAGTTGGTGAAGTGTACTAGAACATCAAGGTGCTCCCCCTCTCGGTGCAAAGGCTTAATAAAAAAAAATGGGCTTGTTTTTTTCTTTTGGTTTGGCCAACAATATCCCCCACGTTTGGCGAAGCTACAAGCAGTTTACCGCGTGTGTCTGGTCAATATTTCGGTTACATTTGGATAGCTTGCAGGGGGGCTAAACGCACAGCCTATATAAATTGAGTGATTTGTAGTAGGGGTTCGCTAATCTTCAACCACCAAATTGGTTCCAATATTCCATTCCACCGCCCGTTGCACACACATCCATTCGGAATTGGCCCATGACGTATGTACGTTAATAGAGTATTGGTTTCCACTAACTTCTAGATCCACAAAGTCAGATTCCACTGGCACAAAAGTCAAATTTGCAACAAAAATGTGCTTTTTTGTCTTCATTTAAGGTTAAGCATAAGGTTTGCAATTTTAAAAAGATACATTTAAGAAATGCGCAGGGTTTATTACTTGTGGTTAAAGACACGTATTATCCGTTATATTGACCAGATACTCAAGTGGCCGCTCAAACATTGGAAATATTTTTTTTCAAAAATGGAAGTCAGTTGGGAGGAGTCAAGATCAGGTGGGACCATTCTAGCCAATGAGAGGGCAGATATCGCGTGAACAACAGGCACAACTCCGATATCAAGTTTTTTTTTTTCTCAAAGTTGCCCGGAAGTCACATGTTCTGCGTATATCAGGACACTCATAACAACCTAAGCATAACGAAACTTATATTCGACCAAATAAGCCACACGTAGCAAATAAGCAATTCAATTTTTTTGTTCACCAAATTCAATACTCTCTCATTGACCTCCATACAAAAACTCCTCGCTTGATTAGTGAAGGGAAAAAAACGTCACCTGCTGGAGAAGACAGATTTTGGGCCCAGTTTTCCCTCTCCGCCTCTTCCTCTCTGGTATAGACGCTAGTGACGACCATAGCGTTTCCGTGTCTGGCTGTCATATGCTGTTTTTCATATGACATGGTTTGGATAACCTAACCTAGTTCTATTTAATTGACATAATTATGAAAAACTGATGAAATACAAAATCGTATGATCTCAAGATCTCATAGACCTACCAGTATTGCTATATATTATATATATATATTTATATACCAATATTTATACCACTGGTGATGCTCTGCCTGTCTACAATAGGTTTATATACACTGAACAAAAATATAAATGCAACATGCAACAATTTCAAGGATTTTACTGAGTTACAGTTAATATAAGGAAATCAGTCAATTGAAATAATTAAGTAGGCCCTAATCTATGGATTTCACATGACTGGGAATCAGTGGTGTAAAAATACTTTAAAGTACTACTTAAGTCGTTTTTTGGGGGTATCTGTACATTACTATTTATATATTTTCCAACTTTTACTTCATTAAATTCCTAAAGAAAATAATGTACTTTTTACTCCATACATTTTCCCTGACACCCAAAAGTACTCATTACATTTTGACAGAAAAATGGTCCAATTCACACACTTATAAAGAGAACATCCCTGGTCATCCCTACGGCCTCTGATCTGACGGACTCACTAAACACACATGCTTTGCTTGTAAACTATGTCTGAGTGTTGGAGTGTGCCCCTGGCTATACATCAATAAAAATACAATTAAATTGTGCCGTCTGATTTGATTAATATAAGGAACTTGAAATTATTTACACTTTTACTTTTGATACTTAAGTACATTTTAGCAATTCCATTTACTTTTGATACATAAGTATATTTAAAACCAAATACTTTTAGACTTTTACTCAAGTATTATTTTATTTGGTGACTTTCACTTTTACTTGAGTCGTTGTCTATTAAGGTATCTTATGACGATTGAGTACTTTTACCACCACTGCTGGGAATACAGATATGCATAGATCAGAAAAACAGTTAGTATCTGGTGTGACCACCATTTGCCTCATGCAGCGCAACATAGAGTTGATCAGGCTGTTTATTGTGGCCTGTGGAATGTTGTCCCACTCCTCTTCAATGGTTGTACGAAGTTGCTGGATATTGGAGGGAACTGGAACACGCTGTTGTACACATCAATCCCAAATCCCAAACATGCTCAATTAGTGACATTGAAGTGCTTTGAAAGGCTGGTCATGGCTCACATCAACACTATCATGCCGGAAACCCTAGACCCACTCCATTTTGCATACCGCCCCAACAGATCCACGGATGATGCAATCTCAATCGCACTCCACACTGCCCTTTCCCACCTGGACAAAAGGAACACCTGTGTGAGAATGTTGTTCATTGACTACAGCTCAGCGTTCAACACCATAGTGCCCTCAACGCTCATCACTAAGCTAAGGACCCTGGGACTGTTCACCCACGAGTGCAAGGCCAAGCTCAACTCCAACACCATCATTAAGTTTGCTGACTACACAACAGTGGTAGGTCTGATCGCCACCAACAATGAGAGCCTATAGGGAGGAGGTCAAAGACCTGGCAGTGTGGTGCCAGGACAAAAACCTCTCCCTCAAAGTGAGCAAGAAAAAGGAGCTGATCGTGGACTATAGGAAAATGAGGGCCGAACAGGCCCCCATTTACATCAATGGGGCTGAAGTGGAGCGGATTGAGAATTTCAAGTTCCTTGGTGTCCACATCACCAACAATACCTCAATTAACCTATACCCATGCACATTGACTCGGTACCGGTACCTCCTGAGTATAGCCTTGTTTTTGTTAAGTACATTTCTTGTGTTACTTTATTTTATTTAGTAAATATTTTCTTAACTCCATTGCTTGAACTGCATTGTTGGTTAAGGGCTTTTAAGTAAGCCTTTCACGGTAAAGTCTACAACTCTTGTATTCGGCGCATGTGACAAATAAAATTTGACTTGATTTCTGGTGAGTATGCAGACGACTGAAGAACTGGAACATTTTCAGCTTCCGGGAATTGTGTAAAGATCCTTAAGACAAAGGTCCATGCATTATCATGCTGAAACATGAGGTGATGGCGGCGGATGAAAGGCACTACAATGGGCCTCAGGATCTCGTCACGGTATCGCTGTGAATTCAAATTGCCATCGATAAAATGCAATTGTGTTCGTTGTCCGTAGCTTGTGCCAGCCCATACCATAACCCCACCATGGGGCAGTCTGTTCACAACGTCACATCACAAATCGCTCTCCCACACAACACTATACATGATGTCTGCCATCTGCCCAGTACAGTGAAAACCGGATTCATCCATGAAGAGCACACTTCTCCAGCGTTCCAGTGGCCATCCAAGGTGAGAATTTTCCCACTGAAGTCAGTTACGAAGCCAAACTGCAGTCAGGTCAAGACCCTTGTGAGGACGACAAGCACGTAGATGAGCTTCCCTGAGACAGTTTCTGACAGTTTGTGCATAAATTCTTTGGTTGTGCAATCCTACAGTTTCATCAGCTGACCCGGTGGCTGGTCTCAGACGATCCTGCAGATGAAGAAGCTGGATGTGAATGTCCTGGGCTGGCATGGTTACACGTGGTCTGCGGTTGTGATGCTGGTTGGACGTACTGCCAAATTCTCAAAAACAACGTTGTTGGTGGCTTATGGTAGTGAAATGGACATTCAATTATTTGGCAACAGCTCTGGTATAAATTCCTGTAGTCAATATGCCAATTGCACACTCCCTCAAAACTTGAGACATCTGTGGCAATATGTTGTGACAAAACTGCACATTTTAGAATGGCCTTTTATTGTTTACAGAACAAGGTGCATCTGTGTAATGAGCATGTTGTTTAATCAGCTTCTTAATATGACACACCTGTCAGGTGGATGGATTATCTTGGCAAAGGAGAAATGCCCAGAAACAGTGATATAAACCCATTTGTGCACAACAATTCAGAGAAATACGCTTTTTGTGCATATGGACAATTTCTTGGATCTTTTATTTCAGCTCATGAAACATGGGACCAACACTTTGCCATCTTGGCAAAGGAGAAATGCTCACAAACAGGGATGTAAACAAATTTGTGAACAATTCAAAGAAATACACTTTACATGTGTTTATATTTTTGTTCAGTGTAGTTATTAGTTATTTGGGGAATTTGGCACCATCACCTGGGACACTAGGGGGAGTGTTTGTATTACCTCCATTCCCTTTTCCCCTTCTATTCATAACAGGAGAAACTATTGAGCAGTATGGTATAAAAAAAACTAAAACATCAGTAGGCCTAATAACACAGAAAGAAGACAAGGGATCCAAATATGATCCAAATTCAGTCAATGTGCCACATGCTTGAAAGTTGAAAGGAACTCAACTACTGGGCATGTTCGAGCAGATCAGATTTCTGCAGTCAGTGGCCATCGTTGATCACCAACTTTCAATGTGTGTTGCATTAGGCCGTGGCCACATTACAATTTTGTGTCTGAAAATTCCATATGGACGCAATTCTTTTTCAAATAGGAGTCTTTTGTTACCGGATAAATGACACAGAGTTCCTGACCAAAAATTCACAAATTGTCCATCTTTTTAAGTATGCAACTAGACTGAACACATCTGAAAAAAGTGGAGATGAGTTGTATTTTTGACGGACAAAAATGGACAATGATGTATGTCATATGATTGCATCCATGTTCAAGTCTCAGTATTCACATACCCTTTAGCCACCAACTGCACCCTGTAGCCACGGCCTGCATTGTGGGTGGCTCTATTGTCAACCAATTAGGGTGTTTTTGTTTGACCCACACTAACGTCCCACACAATGTCAATTGAACCTTGATTGTGGGAACCTTAAACAGTATACTTTCATATCAACTCCAAGTACAAAAACGACCCTTACTGTATGTACACTGTTTCACCACAGACTCAGCTGAAGAGGTTTACTGTGGCACAGCTTGCACCTGAACCATAACACTTCCTGAGCTAATTGAAACGCAACTGGTGAGGAAGTGTCGTAGCTCCGTGGCAACCTGTGCCACAGTAAACATCGCCCAGAGAATCTGTGTTAAAACGGTTGCCTGGAGGAATGAACCCAAACTGTATTGCTTGATGAAGTAGAACAGTGTTCCATTGTCATACGCAAGTAAAGAGTCCTGTTACAATTTCTACAAAGTGGACCTCCGTATTAAAATAAACACTTGGAAAACAAATCTTACCATTACAGTTTAAGTCTGTTTACACAAACATAAAGAACCCATCGTTATGTGCTATTGACAAGTTATACGTTTTGTGGTTATGAAAATCATATTTAATAGATTTATCGCATGAAATGTAGTCTTCCAGACAATTTAGTTTGTGTGGTCTACCCTCAATTCCTGCATTACGCCAGTCATTAAATCTAACAAAAATGCATCACTTAAATCATTGCTTGCTTTTGCACCAATGAGCCATTATCAAAATGAAATCCGTACAGTATTTAGTGTGATGCTGCTTCATCTATAAACCACACATTCTTCTCCCCATCGCCAAAATAATCCCGTATTCAACATAGAACTGGGAAGTCTAGTATAACAGAGGAAAATAGAACAGAAGTGCCTTCAGTATTCATCAAGATTATCTGCCTTGGGGATGGATAGGCCTCTGTCCTTCAGTGCGGTCACCTTGGCTTTCTCTGTCTCCTGCTTGGCTTGCTGTTGCAATCGCTGCTCCTCTAGGATCTCCTCTATAGAAACCTGCTGCAAGACTGTGTCACACGGCTTATCCATGTCCTAAAGAGGGAAACACCATATTAAACGTACTGTAAACCTACATGTCACACATGTCCTGCTGGAGAACAATCGCAGTGGCACACACATGTAAACCCCAGCAACTGATTATCATCAACTGTGTGATCTGTGTGTGAACCACGCAACTGAGGTGACAACTAAAGTTTCAGGCTAAATGAATAATGTGAGCATATTGGAAAACTGCTATAGACTCAATTATCTGGCCTAATCAACAGGCTACTTTAACACAAACACATTTCTATGTGTAGGCATACTGTACGAGGAAGGCTAAATAATCATTGATAAAGAACAAGAGGGTGGCATGGATGAATACTTACTATTTCGCCAAGCAAAACAACGTTCTCTCCTCTCACAATGAAGATTCCTCTGGGGATGTCCCCAAACTTCTTGCCCACATGGATGCGCTCGACTGTTTGATGGAAAACTAGGTTGGCTGAAAGAGAGGTTAAGAGATGGTGCAGTTGATATAATTTTCCCTTTGATTGCCTGAATGTAGCTACTTGTGAATAGGTCACATTATTTCAAGGCTTACGTAGTAGGTATTTTAGTAAACTCAATTCCACCTCAATGTATGGAAGATATCCATAGGGGATTTAAACTAGAGCTAACTTAGTATGCCAAGTGAACTAGTGTGTTTAAACTACTATAGGATTTGTTAGGTGGTTTATTTGCCATACCAAACTGGTCGATGCTTCTAAGAAACCCAATTAGCGTTCTTCCATCGCGAAGAAGTACAAGATGCTTTTCTGCAAGAGAAAAATGACTGTTTATAGTAGAGCGACAGCAAGCGGATACAAAGTATCCAATCGTTGTCCCCAACACTGAGTTTGGAGAATAAATAGTTACAAGAAGGGGTTTACAATATATCTGTAACTGTATCTAATAATCATGATCATCATCACTGTTTTCCAAAGGTTGGAAACAGTGCGGACTTGCTCACACTGCTGCCGTCACTCAGCCTAACATTCGCTATCCCTACTTACTGTCTATGTCATCAATGAGACTCGCGGTCCCTGGCATGTAGTTCATTGTGATCGTGTGTAGCTATCTCTGCGGTTATATTGTAGCTAATCGCTGTGTATAAAATGTATTAAGCCATGAATCGTTCAAAATAAGATCAGAGTCTTAATAAGCATCTCTTCAGCAACACTAAAAAAGCACTTCCGGGTCACGGAATTTCCGATATTTTCATAACAAAAGTCCCCAACTTAGTAGTAGAAAGGTTCCAACAACCTGTATTCTCTCTACAGGAAGCACACTTGAAGTAATGCACGCTCGGGGAAAGACTTCCTGTCAAATATTAAACCCTTTAAGCACCAATAGCAAGGAACATTGGAATTTTTTTATTCTATTTATTCTGGTGATCTAATATAGATACACTACATGACAAAAAGTGTGTGAACATCTGCTCATCGAACATCTAATTCCAAAATCATGGGCATTAATACGGAGTTGGTCCCCCCTTTACTGCTATAATAGTCTCCACTCTTTTGGGAAGGCTTTCCACTAGATGTTGGAACATTGCTGCGGAGACTTGCTTCCATTCAGCCACAAGAGCATTAGTGAGGTCGGACACTGATGTTGGGCGATTAGGCCTGGCTCGCAGTCAGCGTTCCAATTCATCCCAAAGGAGTTTGATGGGGTTGAGGTCAGGGCTCTGGGCAGGCCAGTCAAATTCATCCACACCAATCTCGACAAACCATTTCTGTACGGACCTTGCTTTGTGCACGGGGGCATTGTCATGCTGAAACAGGAAAGGGCCTTCCCCAAACTGTTGCCACAAAGTTGGAAGCACAGAATCGTCTAGAATGTCATTGTATACTGTAGCATTAAGACTTCCCTTCACAGGAACTAAGGGGCCTAACCCGAACCATGTAAAACAGCCCCAGACCATTATTCCTCCTCCACCAAACTTTACAGTTGGCATTATGCATTGGGGCAGGTAGCATTCTCCTGGCATCTGCCAAACCCAGATTCATCCGTCGGACTGCCAGATGGTGAAGCGTGATTCATCACTCGAGAGAACGAGTTTCCAATGCTCCCGAGTCCAATGACGGCGAGCTTTACACCACTCCAGCCGACACTTGGCATTGTGCATGGTGATCTTATGCTTATGTGCGGCTGCTCGGCTATTGAAACCAATTTCATGACGCTCCCGACTAACAGTTCTTGTGCAGATGTTGCTTCCAGAGGCAGTTTGGAACTAAGGATTTAGATTTAGGACATTGCATGTTTCTAATAATGTAATACCTTTAAATAAGCAGCCCTTTAATTTTTAAGACAAATTTCCTGTGTCTATGACGCCCGCCGCTTGGTGAAATGGTGAAACTGAAAAGACATCGTCTGTCCTTTTGAATCAGAGTCTTTACCTGATAAAGTAATGATATGATGTGTCAATTATTCAGTGAGAGCTTTTGTGCCAAACCCACAACAGTGTTTCTGATGCTAAGCTCATGGTCATGTTGCAGTAGAGTGTAGGAGGGAGATTCCAAGATGTGAGAAGTGTGCAGGAAGACATGGGACAAACAATGTGTGGTGTCGGTGGAAAAAAACTGTCACTGTCACTAGCCGGCTACCACCTGATTACTCATCCCTGAACCTTAGAGGATGCTGCCCTATGTACATAGATCTGGAACACTGGTCACGTTAATCAAATCAAATCAAATGTATTTATATAGCCCTTCGTACATCAGCTGATATCTGAAAGTGCTGTACAGAAACCCAGCCTAAAACCCCAAACAGCAAGCAATGCAGGTGTAGAAGCACGGTGGCTAGGAAAAACTCTCTAGAAAGGATGTTAATAATTTTTACATACAGCGTTACTCATTTAATATGTATATGCTGTATTCTAGTCAAGTACATTCTATTCAACTATTGCTGTACATGTACAATTCTATACATGTATTCTTCAGATGTACTATGTATTCTGTCCACATACTACCATAATGTCTATACATTCCATCACACACATACAGTACCAGTCAAAAGTTTGGACACACCTACTCATTCAAGGGTTTTTCTTTATTTGTACTATTTTTACATTGTAGAATAATAGTGAAGACATCAAAACTATGAAATAACACATATGAGAAAAAAGGTGTTCATATATTTTACATTCTTCAAAGTAGCCACCCTTTGCCTTGATGACAGCTTTGCACAATCTTGGCACTCTCAACCAGCTTCACCTGGAATGCTTTTCCAACTGTCTTGAAGGAGTTCCCGGATATGCTGAGCACTTGTTGGCTGCTTTTCCCTCACTCTGTGGTGCAACTCATCCCAAACCATCTCAATTGCATTGAGGTTGGGTGATTGTGAAGGCCAGGTCATCTGATGCAGCACTCTATCACTCTCCTTGGTCAAATAGCCCTTACACAGCCTGGAGGTGTGTTGGGTCATTGTCCTGTTTAAAAACAAATGATAGTCCCACTAAGCGCAAACCAGATGGGATGGCGTATCGCTGCATAATGCTGTGGTAGCCATGATGGTTAACTGTGCCTTGAATTCTAAATAAGTCACAGACAGTGTCCAAGCAAAGCACCCCCGCACCTCCTCCATGCTTCACGGTGGGAACCACCGCTGTGTTACAAAGACACGGCGGTTGGAAATAAAAATCAAAGCTTTGCACCGGTCTAATGTCCACTGCTCATATTTCTTGGCCCAAGCAAATCTCTTCTTTTTATTGGTGTCCTTCAGGAGTGGTTTCTATGCAGCAATTCGACCATGAAGGCCTGATTCACACAGTCTACTCTGAACAGTTGATGTTGAGATGTGTCTGCTACTTGAACTCCGTGAAGCATTTATTTGGGCTGCAATTTTAGAGGCTGGTAACTCTAAAGAACATATCCTCTGCAGCAGAGGTAACTCTGGTTCTTCCTTTCCTGTGGTGGTCCTCATGAGAGCCAGTTTCATCATAGCGCTTGATGGTTTTTGAGACTGCACTTGAAGAAACTTTAAACGTTTTTGAAACTTTCCAGATTGACTGACCTTCATGTCTTAAAGCAATAATGGACTACCTTTTCTCTTTGCTTATTTGAGCTGTTCTTGGCATTGGCTCAAATGCATTAAGGAAAGAAATTCCACAAATGAACTTTGAACAAGGCACACCTATTAATTAAAATGCATTCCAGATGACTACCTCATGAAGCTGGATGAGAGAATACCAAGAGTGTGCAAAGCTGTCATCAAGGCAAAGGGTGGCTACTTTGAAGAATCTCAAATATAACAAAATATATTTTGATTTGTTAAACACTTTTTTGGTTTCTACATGATTCCATATGTGTTATTTCATAGTTTTGATGTCTTCACTATTATTCTACAATGTACAAATAAAGAAAAACCATTGAATGAGTAGGTGTGCCCTAATCTTCTTTTTTTTTGACTGGTACTGTATGTGTGTGTGTGTATATACACACACGCACATACAGTCAGGTCCATAAATATTTGGACATTGACCAAGTTATTAACATTTTGGCTCTGTATGCCACCACAACGGATTTGGAAGGAAAGAATCAGCTGAAAGTGCAGACTTGGATTGGGGATTTTTTTTAAAATTAAATAGTGGTATACAGTGGTGATTTTAGCATGTAAATCTTGGTGGGACCACAAAAAAACATGTGGGATGCATGCCAGCAAAGTCACTACACAACAGAACACTAAAAAATACAATAATTGCACTATACCAGTGCTACACCTGGCTATCAGCAAAACAGCGCATTCAGCCTCATTTACTGCCTTTAAAAAAACATAGCTGATATGGCTGACTTGCTTAAACAAATGTGGTTTCGACTGACAATTGAGATGTACAAACTATGGCATAAGTGGATGACAAGTGGATAAGCGTCAATCTGTATTTTCGATAAAGACATTAATGAGCGAGCTAGGACGGACGTAGTCAACATAACTATTTGTTCAGCACTTTTGAAATGTACAGCGACAGAATTCAGAACATGGGCCGTTCTCACAGCGTTCTTCTTGTACACCAAGTCAGCACCATAGGATAAATAAAGGGGGCATATATGCAGACAATGAAAACTCTTACAATATTCTATGATAACATTTCTCAGGTTATAGGCTACATGTGCACCACCAAGTCAGAACAGTCAGCAAAATTAAGAGGTGAAAATAGACCAAATTATTAGGGTGATGCACATGGGCTACTAACAACTTACTACCCAACATTTATGCAGCAGCAATACAATACATTTTTGGACTCACCTTTTGTGCTGTGCTTACTTGAACAGGAAAGTGGCGCGGCTGTCCTTCATGGGCAAATTTTGTCATCAAAGTCTGTCATTCTCTGGACTTATGGTGCTGACAACTGGGAACTCGGGAAAAAAAGGTTGAATCAGTGATGACGTCAGTGACCTTCAGGTCGTAGCTCTAGAAAGAGACCCGAGTTCCAATTCCGAGTTGGATGAAAGTTCAAAATGTATTTTCCCAGTTGTAGCTCGTTTTTCCAGAGTTCTCAGTTGTCTTGAACAAACTAAAGTCAGATTTTGCAGTTAAGTTGTTTTGAGCGCGACACAAATCATGCTTCATTGACAGCATGACCAATGTTGAATGTTTATCATTTTAAACAAGGAAAAGAGACCCTTAACCTTCGATTTGGGACCACACAGCCGCTCCACTGAATAGCAGGCTAATGATTGCTTTGTAATGCTTGCAGTTAGCCACTGATTCCTTATAAACCACTCATTGTTGGATTCCTGATTTCCAACATGTTGTGTAATGTAGCCATCATCCTCCACATACACCACCCGTTCTGCCAGTCACATTCTGTTAAAGGTCCCCAAAGCACACATATCCCTGGGTTACTCCTCTTTTCAGTTCGCTGCAGCTAGTGACTGGAACGAGCTGCAACAAACACTCAAACTGGACAATTTTATCTCAATCTCTTCATTCAAAGACTCAATCATGGACACTCTTACTGACAGTTGTGGCTGCTTTGCGTGATGTATTGTTGTCTCTACCTTCTTGCCCTTTGTGCTGTTGTCTGTGCCCAATAATGTTTGTACCATGTTTTGTGCAGCTACCATATAGTGTTGTTGTCATGTTGTGTTGCTACCATGCTGTATTGTCATGTGTTGCTGCATTGGGTCTCTATTTATGTAGTGTTTATGTTTACTGATCATGAAAAGCTACTTGCTGTATTAACCAAAGATGGTACAGTATGAAGATACGCGAAAACTGCTTCTCCAACAGAAATCCCAGATCACACTTGTAGGCAATGTTATTCTTCTTCTGTGGATTTTATATGGCAGTTGGCAACCAACTTTAAGGTGAAGGAAAAACGAAACCGCACACTGCTCTTGGTAGTATCACTGATATTTAATAAGCTTATGACCTAAAGCATGACATTTCTACCTTTAGATTTTGTGGCATAGAGAAAGTTAAGATATCAGACAGGGGAGGTGATATTAATAATACTCTGAGCAAAAGAGAATGTTTTGGGATTTTCACCCTCCAGACATTATTTCCTAAAGGACTTAATGATGAAATGTCTATATATGTTATGTTGTGAATTTGAACGTGAATTATGTACCTATTTAAGATTACTCTGTTTTTTCGTAAGATGTACCCAATGATTAATAATAACTTGCTGTGTCCTCATTGTGGTTTTATGGAATTGTTTAAAGCGTCTTATTTATACAATTTTGTAGTGTTTGTGAGATGCATGTTATATCAGGTAGCACTTATTTGTTTTTCCTTTGCCTCCAACCCCTTTCCATGCGTGGAACGGATGTGGGTGGGGCTAGGTCTACATAAGGGTACTAATTTTTTTTAAATCACAAAAGCTCTGACGAGGGCTGTGATGCCGATACTTAAGCTTATTAAATATCAGTGATACTACCAATAGCAGTGTGCGGTTTCCTTTTTCCTTCATTTTGTTCAACGGTTGCCATGCACCTGCAAAGAGATTGCTCAGATTTTCGAGTGCCTTTTGAATTTTGAACCAACTTTAAGGTGCATCATCGCCAGCAACTGGACTGGAGTGTGCACCAGAGACAGTGAAGTCGGATGTTCCCCACCACTTTCAATGTGCTACTTAGCCTTGTTTGTCCCAGTCTCAGCCTTGTGACTACGCTTTCCTTCCTCCCCTCTCTCTCGGCCTGAGGACCACCCCGTCCCCACCTTTTCCTGGATCTTATACAGGTGTCTTCCCTTACTCTCCCTGTTCCACAACTTTTGCCACTTGTTTTAACCACTGTTCTTATTAATCCCATTGCTTCTGCTTTACTGATTGACAATTCCATCTCAACATTAGATTGTTAAAGATTGGCGATGTCATGGCGACGTTGTCTAAACTCATGCGTAGAAACACGCGCCGAACTGCGCATGTGCAGGTGGTCAAAATCAAAAGGCACTCCTTCACTATAAAGTTGTTTTTGAGGAAAATAAAAACCTTTCAGTTTCTCACTTTCACGAGGTTGAAGTAATAACACGTTCAACTACTTAAGAAATTGTCTCGAATCTAGGTTCTTTAGATTGAGAAAATTAACAATTAAAGGAATAATTTTTCACTTCTCTCATTGACTTCCAAACCCCTGCCTGGTCTGTTTCGCAAGCGTTCTCGAAAGTCTTGCGACGTTGTGGTCTGTGTTTAGAAACTCTGTGATATAACTATGATAGAGCAAAATATAAACAATTGTTTTGCATGAAATAATCGTAAATGTTGAGTTCTGACGATGCTCTTCAAGGGGTGATGATATTTCAACCAAATAGTTAAAATTGATTTAACAATACTTTGAAAAGGGTAAGCAGTTGTCATTGGTTTTAGCGGAGCTGGGATCGACTTGCCACCTAGCAGGCAAATCGAACGCTCTGCACGTTATTGTGACGTTTTATTGATAACGACCTATTCTACTGACGCACGTGGTGAAAAGGGAAAAGGGAGGGGCGAAAAATTAAAGGGGCAAAGCATAAAATACTTGTCATTCAAACGTTTCCATACTTTGCTGTCCATGATCAATGCATTAACTGGAGCGTTTCAATAAAGCAGTTTTGTCCCCAATATCAGTCTATCCTAGTTGACAGTTAATTGTATCACGATTATTTGTATGGCAAACGACAGGAGTGCTGGGGACGCTGCTTGGGTTATGCATCATCAAATGCCGTCGAATCCCAAAGCCGCCTGGCCTTCAAATTACAACTCAGAAAATAATAACGTGAACTGGAGTAACGCTATGGTAAGTCACATTGTGTAGCTAATTCATATCAACACGTACTTGTGTTTTTAATTTTAGAACACACGGGTTAATGTCAGTAAACAAGCTTTGTCTCGTACTGTGTACATTTAACGTCATTAGCTCAAGCTAGTTAGCTAGCCTACATTTTAGCCAGCTAACGTTATCTAGCTAGCCGTCTTCTGACAGTACGTCCAATCTAGCTAGTTAGTAAGATTTGCAATACTGCTTGCTTAGCTATATTTGACATGGAGATTTTCTAGCTAGCTATCTCGTTTGTAGTATATGATAAATAGCCTAGTTAGACAAACAGTTGAGACTACAATGCATAGCTAACTAGGTATCTATAACTAATAGTCCAATACCAAAGGGTCCTAACATTACTTTTTTTATGGGGCTTTCAAGACAACTAGGAACTTGAGGGGAAAACGAGGTCAAATCATGACGTCAGTCATATTCGGGTCGCAAAAGGAGTTGTAGAAGGATACCTATTTTGGTCCATTCAACAACTGAGCGATACAACCCCTGTTAAATCAGGATGTTGTATCTATACCTTCTCATGCCTTTATTGGAACGGATTTAGTGATAATATCTGTTGGAAAAAGTTGAATGTTGCCACATACCTACTTGTTAACAAAATTAAGGAAGTTTCCTTTAAAATTGTTCTTAAATATTATCCTGCCAACCACTATATGAAGAAGTTTAAGGAATACATCAACTCAAATTGTACCTTTTCGTAATGACCATCCAGAAATGGTGTTACATTTTTTTGGGCATTGTATTCATGTAAGGAAACTGTGGCAAGACATCAGAACACATTTATGAAGATTTTACACTATTGTGGAGATATGTACTGCTTGGATTATTTACCTACAATAGAAATAATATAACTATTTTATGTAATTAATTTCATTATTCTTTTGGCCAAATTTCACATTCACAAATGTACATTTACAAACAAAAGAGCACATTTTCTTACCTTACAAAAATAAATTGAACTATATGTTAAGACAATTAAATACTATACGAACAAAAAGCTGTTTTTATAAATCTATGTCCCTTAGTAAGGTCCTTGTGTAATGTGATATTGTACCCCCTAGACCAATTGTCCTTTGTATATTATTTAAATATACACACATGTGTTCCTACATGTACTTCCTGTATTGATTTATTGTTAATAATTATCCATTTTTTAAACCTGGAAATAAAAATGAATAAAGCTGTAGAAAGATGCCCGAGTTTCCTGTTTGGAATTCCAAGTTGGATGACAGTAAAAAAATATTTTGCCCAGTCAAAGCTTCTTTTTTTTTTCTAGTTCCCAGTTTTTTTGAACACCGCAATAGACCATGGTGACTTAACGTCAACACATTTGTTTCTGATGAGAATAGAGAGCAATAGTAATGGCTTATTTTTGTAGGCAGCAACTCTGCCATGGTTTTGAACGAAGCCTAAGGGAAATTTTGTTTTTTGTAGGGTTTTTGGGATAAACGGCGAAAATAAGGAGTGTGGGAAACACAGATGTAGATGTTATACTTTTTGTACTATGAGAATCTTCATCAGCTAACCTCACCTTTTTGTGAATTTTGAAGCAGTTATATATATTTTTTTTAAACCCACAAAGCACAAAGGCTTCATAATTCATAATATCTGTCAGTTAACATGACTTATCTTATAGAACAAAACTTTTATAAGCCTGTGTTTACCTCAGACCTTCAGCATTTATTCCAAAACCCTATTTATTCCCCATTTTAATTTTGCTATAGGAATGGGTGACCGAAACAGAGGTAAATCATTTCTGTTTTTTAGGTCTACAAGCTGGCGAGCTCTATGCTCAGTGTTGCATTTGATGATCAGGAAGTCTTTTTTTCAGCGTGTCGCCATCTTGCTACATGGACAAGTTTTTGGAAACATGGCATGTGCATTTTGAGCTACTGTAGGAAGTGACTTTGCAGGCTAGCTCAGTGGACTATTTCAAGTTGAAGGCTGATGAGGTACTGCAGTCTGCCACTAGCAACTAAATTATCCTTATACCTTTTGTTGGGTGTGATTTTCAAAAGAAATCTGTTCAACAACATACATCTGGTGAAATGGAAGCAATTATTGGTACCATAATTGTGTTGGAGGGGGGGTGGAGTATATCCATGAATATGGACCACAAAGAAGTTTTCTGGAAACAATGCCTGTGGTATGGTGGTCAGCCTTCAACTTGTAAGCCCCCTAGCATTGAGGATTTCATGTTCTGTTTTTCCATAAACAAGCACTGTAACATGGAAACATGTCAGCGTGGGAACCCTAATCCTATTAAGTTGTGTAGTAATTTAGGCTGATATGAAAGATACTTTACTTTGTTTACAAAAACCAAACGGCAAGCAAGTGTTAATATTCAGAACGAGCGTCGGTGTTCTTATCAAAACTAGCTAATGTTGTGTGATGGCTGCTAGCTAGCTATTATGTAATACAGTAGGAAACATTTTTACATTCGATCAGTGTCAGTCTTGCTGCATTTGACTATTGGATACTTTGGTCAAACAAGTCTAGGGTTACGGTTTACTCAGGTCAATATGACTAGTTCAAACTGTGCTTATTTGGAGGCCAGGTAAATAAATCTCTCCCTGTATGCTTACAGGATGCTTCCCAATACCCTGGTTACTCCTCAAACTACTGGTACCCCCAGTCACATTCCACAGCAGGGCACTATGCAAATGCATATCCTTCAGGATCTGACGTGCAGCCACCTTACAACCCACAGGTGCAGTACAGCCTCATGTTCTGTCATAGCAAAGGCCCTCTAAATCCAAGGCTATATATGGGAATTAATTCCTTATCTCAAGACTAAAGTGCTCTCAGCCTTCCGTGACACTTTGTCACGCACACATACTTTCACAGACCGGTAGTCTGGCATGCACTTTCACACACTTACGGATGTAGGCACACACTTTCTCTTTCTCTCCCTCTCTCCCTCTCCCTCTCCCTCTCCAGGCAATGCAAGCATATCCAAATGGCCACAGTGTCTATAACCCTGGTCCAGGCCAGTATCCGGCAAGTTCTTTCCACCCGTCCAACCCATTCTACTGTGCAGACCAGATGCCTCCCAGGCAGGCCCCAGGCCAGTACCCTAGCCAGTGCTGCCCAGGACCAGAGCAGAGCACAGGGGGGTCAGGACAACCACACGCCCAGCACCAACATCAGCACCACCACTATCCTGGACCACACTGTCAAGGGGTAAGTTCATTCAACCAGTACAGGGCAGTGTTTAATGATGTCCGATGTAAAGGCAGTTGGGTATAATGGATCTTGTTTTCTATTTTATACCTTGATCTTCTTTAGGCCTCTGGCTATCTTCCTGGGTCTTACTCGCACTATGGGGAAGGTGGTCCTGCGTTGCCACCAAACCCCCCATACTCCACTGGACAGGCCATTCACCATAGGCCGCAGGCTGAGGCTTGGGCCCACTCGGGTGGGTATGGGCCCTCGCACCAGCAGTGGCAGCCAGACAGCCACTATGGGACCCCTGTCCACCCCCAACAACCCCCAGCATGGCCAGGGACAGGCACTGGAGCCCCACCCTCCTATGAAGCCAAGGTACATGTGGAACACACGGGATGCATCTCAATGACCTAAAGTGGCTTTTTGTCTCATCTCCTTTATTTGCACATATTGTTTCTGAAATTAAATCCAAGTGGGCCTAATTTACTTCTTGGAAGAAAAGGGGATATGTCAGGTAAAAGCTCAATACTTCCTCTGGTACCGTAGCTGTTTTGGGTCTGAATTTTCATAATTTATATTCATTCATTATACACTAGTCGTCTAAGACAGGTGGGCAAACTACGGCCCGCAGGCCACATCACACCGGCTAGTAGATATTACAATTGTTATTTTGGGGTTTAAAAAAACACTCCAGGACACATTTTAATGTCTAAAATATATTGAACAAAAATATAAACACAACATGCAACAACTTCATTGATTTTACTGAGTTACGGTTCAAATGAGGAAATAGGCCAATTTCAAATACATTCATAAGGCCCTAATCTATGGATTTCGCATAACTGAGAAAACAGATATTCATCTGGTTACAGATGCATTAAAGAAAAATGGGCTTCAGGATCTCGTCACAGTATTTTTGTCCATTGAAATTGCCGTCGATAAAATGCAATTGTGTTTGTCTGTAGCTTATGCCTGCCAATACCATTACCCCACCGCCACCATGGGCCACTCTGTTCACAACGTTGACATCAGCAAACCGCTTGCCCACACATCGCCATAAACGTGGTCTGCGGTTGTGAGGCCAGTTGGACGTACTGCCAAATTCTCTAAAATTACATTGGAAGCGGCTTATGGTAGAGAAATGAACATTTAAGTCTCTGGCAACAGCTCTGGTGGTCATTCCTGCAGTCAGCATGCAAATTGCGCGCTCCCTCAACTTGAGACATCTGTGGCATTGTGTTGTGACAACTGCACATTTTATTGTCCACAGCACAAGGTGCACCTGTGTACTGGTCATGCTGTTTAATCAGCTTCTTGATATGCCACATCTGTCAGGTGGCTGAATTATCTTGGAAAATGAGAAATGCTCACTACTAGGGATATAAATACATTTGTGATCAATTTGGTAGAATCCATTTTTTTCCACTCATGAAACATGGGCCAACACTTTACATGCGTTTTTATATTTTAGTTCAGTGTAGGTTGAAATGATAATCAACCTAATATACACTACATATACAAAAGTATGTGGACACCCTTTCAAATTAGTGGATTCCGTTATTTCAGCCACTTCCGTTGCTGACAGGTGTATAAAATCAAGCACACAGCCATGCAATCTCCATAGACAAACAAACCGTAGAATGGCCTTACTGAAGAGCTAAGTGACTTTCAACATGGCACCGTCATACGATGCCAACTTTCCAACAAGTCAGTTCGTCAAATTTCTGCCGTGCTAGAGCTGCCCCGATCAAGTGTAAGTGCTGTTATTTTGAAGTGGAAACTTTTAGGAGTGACAACGGCTCAGCCGCGAAGCGGTAGGTCACACATGCTCACAGAACTGGGCCGCCGAGTGAAATGCATAGCGTGTGAAACTTGTCAGTCCTCTGTTGCAACACTCACTACCGTCAGCACAAGAACTGTTCGTCGGGAGCTTCATGTAATGGGTTTCCATAGCTGAGCAGCCACAAACAAGCCTAAGATCACCATGCGCAATACAAGGCGTCGACTGGAGTGGTGTAAAGCTTGCCACCATTGCGCTTCTGGAGCAGTGGAAATGTGTTCTCTGAAGTGATGAATCACACGTCACCATCTGTCAGTCTGATGGACAAATCTGGGTTTGACGGATGCTAGGAGAACGCTACCTGCCTCAATGCATAGTGCCAGTTAAAGCATGACAATGCCCCTGTGCACAAAGCAAGGTACATACAGAAATGGTTTGTCGAGATCGTTGTGGAAGAACCTGATTTGTCCCCAGTGGAACCACCACTTTTGGGCACCCGAGTGGCGTAGCGGTTTAAGGATGTCTGTGCTAAATGCGTCACTACAGACACCCTAGTTCGATTCCAGGCTGTATCACAACCAACCATGATTGGGAGTCCCATATGAAGGTGCACAATTGGCCCAGCGTCGTCCTGGTTTGGCTGGTGTAGGCCATCATTGTAAATAAGAAATTGTTCTTAACTGACTTGCCTAGTAAAATAAACTAGGCCTAATCGCCCAAAATCAGTGCCCGACCTCACTAATGCTCTTGTGGCTGAATGGAAGCAAGTCCCTGCAGCAATGTTCCAGCATCTACTGGAAAGCCTTCCCAGAAGAGGGGAGGCTGTTATAGCAGTAAAAGGAGGACCAACTCCATATCAATGCCCATGATTTTGGAATGAAATATTTGACGAGCAGGTGTCCACATACTTTTAGTAGTGTATTTTCAAAACTGCCCTCTTTCTAGCCTGCACATCTATTTTGAGGAACAAATTGAATTTCAAAATCATGTGGCCCTCAAGCCAACAAGTTTGTTTGCCCACCCTTGGTCTAAGACTCTTTTTTTTTTACTTCCTCAGGACCAGCACTACACAGGACCCCACCAGCACCAGCGTGCCCCACAGCTGGGACCCAAACCCAGACTGGCCCACTCCCCTAACCCCACCAATGGCAAGCCTGTCGACTTCAGCTCACCTCCCCAGATGTACAATAAACCAGGGCGAGGAGGGGCGCAGGAGCCAAAGCCTTCCCAGGGTGAGCCTCCACCCCCAATCCCAGCTCCAGCCCAGCATCAGGGAGTGATCCACAACCCTAGCCTGGCCAAAGTCCAGCAGGTCATGGCCCGGGTGCTTTTGCTCCATGAGGATGTGGACGAGTTTGTGGGTAAAAAATCGGACAAGAGTTACAGGTACCTAGAGGAACTGCTTACTAAGGAGCTGCTGGTGTTGGACTCAGTGGAGACTCAGGGACAGGAAGTGGTAAGGCAGGCCCGGAAGGAGGCTGTGCAGAGGATCCAGGCCATACTGGACCGGCTGGAGAAAAAGGCCTTCTGAACTGAACCAGTTATGTATATGGACGGGTCTTACTGTTCTTTTCTTGTGACATTTGAATCTTCCACAGTCAGGTTGTGGGCCTTATTTCAGATTTAAACCGGTCACTTAGAATTCATTGGAGTCCTAAGTCTTTGTTTGTTGTCTACACCTCCCGGATCGGAAAGGTTTAGATTGGCTGATTGTCAACAAGGGTTTGGTTTGGAATCGGGCTAGCTTGGGATACTTTATGCAGGTGTGATCACAACATACATAAGATGCCATTTCAAAGTAGTCATGATGGAAAATTGAATGGTTGTACATATCAAGTTATGATGTTGGGTTAGTTTTCATAACCCGACATTAGTGTCCATGACTGCTTAAAGCGTCTTATGTCATACTTATGCCCATGCAATGTAGTGTCGCCATGTTCCTTTCGAAGTAGGTAGACATTTCCCCTTAATCACTGGTACAGGATCAGATAAGTTTTCAGTTAGGATTTGGAGTAGGCTGATCTGATCCTAGATCTGTGGTTAAAGGCCATGTGTTCCATTCACCATGTTTTCTTAGATGATGTGAACTAATGGCACTGCCATGAGATTTCCCCTTTATCACTCAACCCCAACATTGTCACCCACTTGTCATTGCAAGCAGAATGCAAACGGTGCATTCACACACACAGCCTTCCAAATCGGTACTGGGTAATGTATTCTGTTTATTTGACACTTCAGGATATACAAAGGTAGGGTCAATTGCTTTTCAATGTGGTCGATTTTAAAGAAATGTATTGAAATCCACTTAATTGAGAAGTGGCGCAAATGAAAATATTGACCAAGTTTCAATTCACATTCTGAATAGATGGAATTGATCTCAACCCTGGTATGTACTGTTTTGTAGTTGGTCTACAACTTCTTCACAATGCTATTTCCATTGACTGGTGGTAGACAGTCTAAGTGCAGATCTAGGATCAGTTTTTAGAAGGATGAAAAGGAAAACTGACCTTCCTTTGGTGTGATCTCTGACCATTCTACCACATAGTTTGACCAATCCAGTCTCGGACCAGTGACTATTTGAAGGAGGAAACGAAGGATGCATTGTCAAAGTATTGGATGAGGAGGTTGGATCAACGATTTCCTAGACTGTGATCGGTTCTTATAAATACAAGTGCCATAATATCGGCAGGTGCTTTTTCAAATCTTAAAAAAATAAACAATCTCTAAAGCTTTGCATGGAACAAAATGTTATGTTTGTCATATTAGTTACTTTTTTTCCCATGTGCTGGTATTTTTTTTTGTGTTTAAGATTATTGCGTATTAGTTCGATTGATATGTGTGTGTGTAACAGACCTGTAAAAGGTCATGTCTACAGAGGTTTCTGATTAAGTGCATGTTTCCAACATTTAGATGGAAATATTTGCCTGACTGATTTTAGAAGTGACTATAGCTCAAACTGAGGACTTGCATTAAATGTCAGGACTCTTTTTTTTTTTAATATGTTGTATTTATGCAATTGTAGTCTTTTTGGAAAACATGCCGTAAACACTCACAATTAACAAGAGTTCGTCATCTTATAGGTGGGAGAGAGAGAATGACGGACATTTTTGAATGAAGGGGTGCTGATGGTGAGACAAAGCACATGCCACTTGATCTCTTTTCCTCTAGGGATTTAGATAATTCTGTGAATAGTTTCCCTCCCTAAAAAATGTTATTATCAGAAGGGCCAGCCATGAGAAAAATGTCATCTTTTAGTGAAGTTGAGACTGCTGTGTATGTCCGCGCACATATCATTGCCTGACTACTAGCATTCAGATCTTTTTAAAAAGGTGTGAACACATATGTTCTCGCTGAGCAATTTTGAACACTCATTTGATTTGAGGGACAGAGTGTCAGAAGGCTTTGAAGACTCACTGAAGCAAACCAACTTTATTAATCCTACACTTGTTCATTCAATTCCTCATCAGGATTCCTTTGAAACTAATCTACAATCAATAGTTTTGCTGCTTTAAAGGGCCCAGTTTCTCAAAAGCATTTTAAGGCTAAGTTAATCTTAACCATAGGAGCCTATGGTTCTAACGATTAGCTTAGCCTTACACTACCCTTTCCAAAACCAGTTCCACTGAAAGGTGGCAGCAGCTACAACAACTGTCGGACCGGCCTTCAAACCACTTTGAAAAACTGGATTTCTACGTAACCTATGGAGGTATTGTAGCAGAGATCTGTCTACTTTAAAAAGCCAAACAAAAAGATTTTACCTCAACTCCACCTGTCCTGGAACGACAGACACCCTCCTCGTTAGGTGGAGATTGACCTTTCACCAGGGCTGGCAGTGTTTTGGTATTTTATTAGGATCCCCATCAGCTGTTGCAAAAGCAGCAGCTACTCTTTCTAGGCTCCACACAAAACATGAAACAATACAGAATGACAATACAGAAAATCAATAGACAAGAACAGCTCAAGGACAGAATGACATGCATTGAACGACTGCGCTTCACTGGGAAAGCCATCATCACCCATGCAGACAAAGTGTGGCGCAGACTTTACATTGGAGACCAGTAAGTGCAGTGACAATACCTGTCCTTTTTATATTGGTTGACTGGAAAATATGGTCAGGAAAAATGGACAAGAATTGATCCACAGAGATTAATCCAAGGCACGTTTTGGGCAAGGCTCAGGTGTGAGGAGAGCGGATTGTAAAACTTTTTTTAAGCACTTGAGCCCTAAAGTAACATGCACTCTAAAGCAGAGTTATGTATCGTGAAAGTGCATAGGCCAATCTGGTCACTGTTCCCAAAGTGGACGTCAGCAGTGTGAATTCTGTATAATATCAGATTGTATAAGAGCAAATAACTGGCAATCTCTCTATAGATCTAGCATCAACTCCAGGCTTCAGTGTCCAGAACTTTGAGTTTCTACACAGCCCTGGATATGACTTGTCCATTGTAGACCGTATTTATTTGTTTATTCTAGACCTGTCCTCAACATGTATAAATACCTACAGTATTTTCATAGTGGTGCAATATGTTTTTTAATAAACTTGAAACTTGCCCAGCTGGCAAACCATCGTGTCACCCATGTCTTGAACGCAGACCACAGTAAATGATGAGAAGGGGCGGAGACATACCAGGGCACGAACATCAAGTACCTTGGCATCGAGGCCCACAACTCCTGTATATTTTACATGATTGTCAACTTCCAGACTGCGCTGAATTCACACACTGGGCCCTCCGGGTTCAGCAAAGTGGAACGTTGCAAAATTTGTGAGTTCAATAGTGATACTCCATCTAGCGTTGTAAGTACTAGCTTGTTACAGAGTAAGAAGTTGTTACATTGGGGAATGCCTGTATAGTAAGTGTGGTATGGCCAAGTGTATGATGAATTGTACATTAAAGAGTTGTTTCCTTCGCCAACATGACATTTCTATCTGCAATGCACTGAAAGGTCAAACTAAAAGGAAGCAAAAGTTTCCAGAGGAGAAGTGAACACACTGTGCTTAGTGTGCAAAATCCATGTTCTTTCTCCCCTCTCCCTCTCCCCCTCCCCCTTTCTACCCTCTACCAGTGGCGGTAGATTCTATTTAAGATGGAGGAAGATTTTTTTTCATAAGCATGACCTTATTTATATTAAAGCATATTGGATGACTGTCATTCATATTCCATTCACCCAGTTCAATGTAATAGAGAGAGGTTTAGGCTACTACATGATACTAACATTTTCCCTATACTCATCATGAGGTTACTATAACCTAGCCTATGAATGAAAGTTTACAACGTAGGTCCACATAGGTTGAGAGACAAATTTGAGGTGATAGACACATGGACTGACTGTGACATTCAATAACGCCGTGCACACTCTTGCCTGCATCTAGCTGATATAGGGTGTAATCATTAGTCCAACAGTTTCTATTGGACAAATTCAGATAGGTTTATCCCTGTTTTGTTCCTTATAAGAAATGTTTTTTCAACAGAATCATAGGAATGAATACACCCCGATCAAGCGTAAACACAGTTCACTTTCATAGCAGCCACGTTGTATTCCTCCTCGCATGCGCACTCATATCAACTCTTCCCTTCGCTGGTGGACTTAAATGCACAACACATCAGCACAACACATCAGCTGTATGTAACCGATGGAAAAAAACATTCCAAGCCAAACTGCTACACAAAGCCTACATCGTTGTCACCATATTAGCTAAAGTAATCATAGTCAGCATAGCTAATAGAACTAGCGCGTTAGTAAACCCGCTACAATCCTGCAGTAATGTTAGTGTATTGACTGTACACTGTAACGTTACTGCATGATTGTATTGGGTTTACTAATGCGTAAGCAGTTACACCGGCGGGCTCCGGTGGCAATAAATTAATAAAACCAGATGTTTACCTTGACTTGGAAGAGTTCCAGTGTTGTGTTGGATAGTCATAGCCAGCTAGCTAACATAGCATCATTCTGTTGAGCAGGGTGTTTCAGTTGGCTGAACTAGTTAGCTGCATTTACTAGCGTGAAAGTGAAAACAAATTGCTCACTATCTCTTGCCTCTCCTTTATTTTGGAAGACTGTTCAACTATTGTCTTTCTCTCTCTTTGAGTCAATTACTCATCACATGTTACGCACTGCAGTGCTAGCTAGCTGTTGCTTATGCTTTCAGTACTAAATTCATTCTCTGATCCTTTCAATGGGTGGACAATATGTCAGTTCATGCTGCAAGAACTCTGATAGATTGGAGGACGTCCTCCAGAAGTTGTCATAATATCTGTGTAAGTCTATGGAAGGGGGTGAGAACAGTGAGCATCCTAGGTTTTGTGTTGAAGTCAATGTACCCAGAGGAGGACGGAAGATAGCTGTCCTCCGGCTACACCATGGTGCTACCCTACAGAGTGCTGAGGAGGTTACTGAAGACCTTTGCAAAATGGTGTGTTTTAATCAGTTATTTGGTGACGTGATTATATTTAGTTTTATCTTCAAATAACTTTTTTAATGTTTTACATTCATTTTTATGAAACTCACTGAGGATGGTCCTCCCCTTCCTCTATGGAGCCTCCACTGCTCTCTACCCCATCTTTCCCTGAGGTATAGTGCTGGTGCACGGTGCGGTTGAGGTGAGCCGTTCAGCCACCCTGGTTCTGGCCTACCTGATGCTGAAACAGAACCCAATGCTGAAACATCCACCCGGTGGATGCCATCTGTGCCGTGAAGGACAACAATGGCGTAATCTCCAACAGAAGCTTCCTCAGACAGCTCACCAACTTCAACACCAAACTGTATGGCTACCTCCGCAAAGCTTCCAACACCTAGAAATCTCTGATTATATCAGGTTCTCTTTTATTCTATTTGAGCAGTGGGTCATAAACCTTTCAACATTGTCAACATTGTTGGTATAGGGTATGTATGGAGACTTGCATTCTACACTAAACAAAAATATAAACGCAACATGTAAAGTGTTTCATAAGCTGAAATAAAAGATCCAAGTTCCATATGTACAAAAAGCTTATTTCTCTCTCAAATTATCTCTCAAATTTTGTGCACAAATTTACATCCCTGCTAATGAGAATTTCTTCTTTGCCAAGATAATACATCCACCTGACAAGTATGGCATATCAAGAAGCTGATTAAACAGCATGATCATTACATGTGCACCTTGTGCTGGGGACAATAAAAGGCCAGATGTCTCAAGTTTTAAGGGAGCGTGCAATTGGCATGCTGACTGCAGGAATGTCCACCAGAGATGTTGCCAGAGAATTGAATATTAATTTCTCTACCATAAGCCGCCTCCAACGTCATCTTAGACAATTTGGCAGAACGTCCAACTGGCCTCACAACCACAGACCACGTGTATGGCATTGTGTGGGTGAGCGGTTTGCTGATGTCAACGTTGTGAACAGAGTGCCCCACTGTGGCGGTAAGGTTATGGTATGGGCAGACATAAGCTACGGACAACGAACACAATTGTATTTTATCGATGGCAATTTGAATGCACAGAAATACTGTAACGAGATCCTCAGGCCCATTGTGGGGCCCATTTCTTTTAAGGTATCTGTGACCAACAGATGCATATCTGTATTCCCAGTCATGTGAACTCTATAGATTAGGGCCTAATGAATTTATTTCAGTTGTCTGATTTCCTCCTATGTAACTCAGTAAAATCTTTGACATTGTTGCATGTTGTGTTTATAGTTCTGTGCAGTATAGATCCCAGTATTCAAAGTTCAGCAGAGAAAGTTATTATTTTCCTAACACTGTCTGGCTGTAGAATTATTTGTACATTAATCAAATTTCAATCAAATATATTTATAAAGCCATTTTTATATCAGTAGATGTCACAAAGTGCTTTACAGAAACCCAACCTAAAAAGCCCATTCAGCAAGGAATGCACTGTGGCTAGGAAAAACTCCCTAGAAAGGCAGAAACTTGGACAGGAACCAGGCTCTGATGGCTGTGCCAGGTGGAGATAGTACATGGCCATTAAGGCCAGATTGTTCTTCAAGATGTTCAAACGATCATAGATGACCAGCAGGGTCATTCAGAGGTCGAGACAGCAGATGCAGTAGAAAGAGAGAGAGTCAAAAACAGACTGATGAACAAGTCAGGGTTCCATAGCAAAAGGGAGAACAGTTGAACCTCCCTTTAGAGGTCTGAGACATCACTGATGGTTTGGAGGTCTGAGAAATCTGTCTTATAGGGAAGTCAATAAAAATATGAAAGAGAGGGTGAAAAGCTTCAAGTTCCTCTGTACCCGTGCACATCACTGGCAACCTGTACTTTAGACACAACCTGTAGTCATTGAAAACGATTTCAGTTTACTTGAGTGTCCTGCGCATTCCCCAGACCTCAACCCAATAGCACATCTTTGGGATGAGATGGAAAGGACTGCTCACAGCATGAATGTACCGCCATCCAATCTGCCATCAAAATGTTTATGAACAATTTAGTGATTCAACATGGACCAACATCGGTCACCAACCCTGGACAATTAAGGAGGGGAGAAACATTGCCTGGAACATGACAACGATTTCAGTTTACTTGAGTGGCCTGCGCATTCCCCAGACCTCAACCCAATAGCACATCTTTGGGATGAGATGGAAAGGACTGCTCACAGCATGAATGTACCGCCATCCAATCTGCCATCGCTTCAACATGGACCAACATCCCTGTGGAACTTTTCCGACACCTTGTAGAATTCCCTAAAGAATTTAAGGAAATTCTGGAGGCAAAGTATCCTGTACTAGATGGGTATACCTAAAAAACTGTCCACTGAGTGTATACTAAGTATACCAAACACCTTCTTAATATTGAGTTGCAGCCCCACCTTTTGCCCTCAGAGCAGCTTCAATTCTTTGCAGCACGGACTCTACAAGGTGTCGAAAGCGTTCCACAGGGATGCTGGCCCATGTTGATTTCAATGCGCCCCACAGTTGTATCAAGTTGGCTGAATGTCCTTTGTGTGGTGGATCATTTTTGACATACACAGGAAACTGTTGAGCTTGAGCAATCCAGCAGCATTGTAGTTCTTGACACAAACATGTGCACCGGGCACCTACTACCATACCCCATTCAAAGGAACTTAAATATTTTGTCTTGCCCATTCACCCCCTGAATGGCACACATACACAATCCATGTCTCAATTGTCTCAAGGCTTACAAATCCTTATTTAACCTGTATCCTCCCCTTTATCTACACTGATTTGAAGTGGATTTTAACAAGTGACATCAGTAAGGGATCATAGCTTTCACCTGGATTCACCTGGTCCATCTGTCACATAAAGAGCAGGTGTCCTTAATGTTTTGTATACCAGTGTATATTTATATTCTGACATTGCTCGTTCTAATATTTCTTGATTCCTTTTTTTCCCGTCTATTGTTAGGTATTACTGTACTGTTGGAGCTAGGAACATAAGCATTTTGCTACACCCACAATAACATCTGCAAAATATGTGTTGCCACCAATACAATTGTATTTTTGATTTGAAGTATACAGAGTCAGGGAGACGTAGAGTGGTGCCCATCAGGCACCACTCTACTTCCACCAATATAAAGTTATATGCATTCATACTCACTGTTGAAAGCACAAAGAGGAATTCAGCCATTTTGTACCCCAAACTTTGTCTCGCAAGACTTCTATACCAATATTACATCAAAATAACTGGTTGAACATTAGCAGCCCGTAGCTGTGCATGGATGATCATCCAAAATGTGATTTCTCAAAACTTGACCTTTACAGCTTTCCATCAGTGCCTGTTCTCCTCTCCAACAAGTAGAAATGTCCTGTATTTTGTTTTTATGTGATTGCAAACCAAATGTATCTGATATAGAAGGATCTTTCGTATCGTCTGAGATTCCTAAAGATTGGAAAGCAGCCACGGTCATCCCCCTCTTCAAAGGAGGAGGCAATCTAGACCCGAAATGTTACAGACCTATATCCATCCTGCCCTGCCTTTCTAAAGTCTTTTGAAAGTTAATGAACAGATCACCGACCATTTCGAATCCCACTGTACCTTCTCCACTATGGAATCTGGTTTCCGAGCTGGTCACGGGTGCACCTCAGCCACGCTCAAGGTCCTAAACAATATCATAACCGCCATTGATAAAAGACAGTACTGTACAGCCGTCTTCATCGACCTGGCCAAGGCTTTCGACTCTGTCAATCACCCGTATACTACCCACCACTGCGACATGTATGCTCTCGTTGGCTGGTCCTCGCTACATATTCATCGCCAAACCCACTGGCTCCAGGTCATCTATAAGTCTTTGCTAGGTAAAGCTCCACCTTATCTCAGCTCACTGGTCACCATAGCAACACGCGCTCCAGCAAGTATATCTCACTGGTCATTACCAAAGTCAACACCTCCTTTGGTTGCTTTTCCTTCCAGTTCTCTGCTGCCAATGACTGGAATGAATTGCAAAAATCACTGAAGTTGGAGACATATCTCCCTCACTAACTTTAAGCGTCAGCTGTCAGAACAGCTTACCGGTCGCTATAGCTGTACACAGCCCATCTGTAAATAGCCCATCCAGCCAACCAACTACTTACCTCATCCCCATATTTGTTTTTCTGCTCTTTTGCACACCAGTATATCTACTTGCACATCCTTAACTGCACATATATCACTCCATTGTAAATTGCTAAATTGTAATTACTTCTCCACTATTGTCCTATTTTATTGCCTTACCTCCTTACTTAATTTGCACACACTGTATACAGATTTTTCTATTGTGTTATTGACTGTACGATTGTTTATTCCATTGTGTAACTCTGTGTTGTTTTTGCCGCACTGCTTTGCTTTGTCTTGCCAGGTCGCAGTTGTAAATGAGAACTTGTTCTCACCTGGCCTACCTGGTTAAATAAAGGTGATCTATCCTGCAGCCTGCTGTTCATCGGAGGTTCATCAAATCTGTAGATGTCAGACTTTGCCAGGGTGGCAGAGATCTTTTACATGTCAGAGGCGCTGCTGAGCAAAGCTGGCTTGTCTGTCTAATGCTCTTTTTGTCCATTTACCATCAGTAAACATCTTACATGTTCCAAACACTCTTTAATAGACTTATGTGTTCTCTTGTTTCAGGCCAATGAGGCAGGAGATTTCTTCCCTATCTGGGGCACATGTCTGTGGATGCAGCCATTGACTTTTCTGATGGCCATAGAGAACCTGCTGACCAAAACCACAGCTGAGAAGATGGCCCTGCCCCTGAACCTCACCACAGGTATGGCCCAGTCCTTTCACACCTCTATAGGGGAGTCAAGTGCTAGGGATAAGGTCAAGGATACGGTCTGGGACTGGGTCTGAAGACTTCCACATACTGCACATTCTAAAATCCACCACTAGAGGGCAGGGAATACAAGCTTCAAGTTTTAGAGATGCTTCTGATCAAGACAGAATTTCAGTGAAGCTCTTGAGTTAAACTACACCCTGACAACTCCCAACACTCATTGCAAAACAGTTTCCATCTTCATAAAGTGCATTTATGCTTCTTCTGGGCTGATTCGAGAGGAATTCTCTCCCCATGGTTGCAATTAAAAAACTATATTTGAATGTCTCGTTCCCCTTTCCCCGCGGAGGCCCATTCCAGTCTAATGTACAAGGGGTTCCCCAGTGATGTCAGATAGGCATTATCCCAAGAAGCTTTAACAGAGAATGTTCACCATTATGGAGTGACCATGAAGTTGTAATCAGACTTTAAATTAATCATTTTTCTTAGTATCTCTTTTGAATCCAATATGACTGGTTTTGACTATCAACTCCCTTGCTTATGGCCTTTTCTTACAGACATTCAAGGAAAATGAGAACCTGCAACATTTCTTGTCCACAAACAAGGCTAAGAATGGTGCCATCTTTGTCTCAACCATGGAAGGGAATCAACTACAAGTACAACTACAGTTTTTTAAATAGGCCTTTAACAGATCATACATATTTTTTTTTTTAGATAAAGCAATGTAAATCAATGTGGGCTGCATAATCTGTACGAACTATGCCGCACAAAGTAATTGTTAGTATCACAATATTATAATAGTTTTATAATAGATGTGAGGGTGAGGGTAGGCAACAACATCTCCTCCCCGCTGATCCTCAACACTGGGGCCCCACAAGGGTGCGTTCTGAGCCCTCTCCTGTACTCCCTGTTCACCCACGACTGCGTGGCCACGCACGCCTCCAACTCAATCATCAAGTTTGCGGACGACACAACAGTGGTAGGCTTGATTACCAACAACGACGAGACGGCCTACAGGGAGGAGGTGAGGGCCCTCGGAGTGTGGTGTCAGGAAAATAACCTCACACTCAACGTCAACAAAACCAAGGAGATGATTGTGGACTTCAGGAAACAGCAGAGGGAACACCCCCCTATCCACATCGATGGAACAGTAGTGGAGAGGGTAGCAAGTTTTAAGTTCCTCGGCATACACATCACAGACAAACTGAATTGGTCCACTCACACAGACAGCATCGTGAAGAAGGCGCAGCAGCGCCTCTTCAACCTCAGGAGGCTGAAGAAATTCGGCTTGTCACCAAAAGCACTCACAAACTTCTACAGATGCACAATCGAGAGCATCCTGGCGGGCTGTATCACCGCCTGGTACGGCAACTGCTCCGCCCTCAACCGTAAGGCTCTCCAGAGGGTAGTGAGGTCTGCACAACGCATCACCGGGGCAAACTACCTGCCCTCCAGGACACCTACACCACCCGATGTTACAGGAAGGCCATAAAGATCATCAAGGACATCAGCCACCCGAGCCACTGCCTGTTCACCCCGCTATCATCCAGAAGGCGAGGTCAGTACAGGTGCATCAAAGCTGGGACCGAGAGACTGAAAAACAGCTTCTATCTCAAGGCCATCAGACTGTTAAACAGCCACCACTAACATTGAGTGGCTGCTGCCAACACACTGACAATGACACTGACTCAACTCCAGCCACTTTAATAATGGGAATTGATGGGAAATGATGTAAATATATAAACAATGCTACCTTATATCATTTTACTTACCCTACATTATTCATCTCATATGCATACGTATATACTGTACTCTATATCATCGACTGCATCCTTATGTAATACATGTATCACTAGCCACTTTAACTATGCCACTTTGTTTACATACTCATCTCATATGTATATACTGTACTCGATATCAGCTACTGTATCTTGCCTATGCTGCTCTGTACCATCACTCATTCATATATCCTTATGTACATATTCTTTATCCCCTTACACTGTGTATAAGACAGTAGTTTGGAATTGTTAGTTAGATTACTTGTTGGTTATTACTGCATTGTCGGAACTAGAAGCACAAGCATTTCGCTACACTCGCATTAACATCTGCTAACCATGTGTATGTGACAAATAAAATTTGATTTGATTTGATTTAATAGTTGTAGTGGAAATTTCCTGTATTTACCAAATCATGAGAGCAAACCACACACAAGTCAGAGTTATCATAAAGTCCATCTTTAATTATATGAGCTCCATCACAACCCTGTGACTCTCAGATCAATTCAGTGTCTATAAATTAATTCTCTGAGAGTCCTTATGAAACAGTTCTTAGTATCATTTATAGCCAAGACACACCCATCTCAACTCACATGACGAATAACAGATCTTAGGAACATTACAAAGGAAGACTTTACTTGAGAGAGAGGAGTATTCCATAGCCAGACAGCATTAGCTATAAATTATCGTTCAGTTTGCTCTCCTAAAACGAGGTTCTACTTCTCGTTCTTGGTACAACATAGTACCAAGACATTAGGATATATATCAATTGTCATTTTAGACACTCCCATTCTGGACAAGCTCACAGAGACACAGTGACTGGCACACAGACATTGTGGAGCCAAGAGATAATTGGTTCCCCCTCAATCATCCATTCACATGGTTTAAAAGATACGTTTACATATGAAGACAAGCTTGACCTCTCCCCTCTCTGTGGCCCAAGTAACTGAACCCTGACAGAGAACAGATAACTGCAACCGGCCAACAGTATTATCCAAAAATAGACATTCTAATGACATATCTCACATAAGCATGCAATAAAAATAAAACCTCTTATCTATGTTACCCAACTATTCTGATTAATCCCCAACATAGTGTAATAACATTATTGCTCTAATGGGTCACCAGGAAGGACATCTAAAGGAATGAGCATAAGCAGCCAGGTCACCTGTGATACAAATCAGTATTTGACGTACATCTATGTCTGAGGACGTCGGGTGATGATGTCGAATCCTGCCACTAGGGGCAACAGTGAGCGCTGTTACCTTCAAATAGGTTTCGGTTTTGCTCTGGCATTGTGGATGGGGATGGCGGATGGTCGTAAACATCTGCCTCTGATTCCAAAGGTTGCAAGTTTGAATCCAGCAATAGAAAGTTGTTTTTGATATTTTTGTTTTAAGCTTATCCCAAATCTTAACACTTACCTTAACCATGCGGAGTCAATGCCTAACCTCAAGTTAGTGCCCAAACTTAACCTTAAACACTTTGAAATTTGACGTTTGAGAAACATGGATGAACGTCTAAATTGGTCGTAAGGTAATGTGAGCTCCTGTGTTGAGTTTGGAGTGTGTTTCTTCCAGGGAGGACTTACCCATTCTATGGGATCCAGTGGCATCCTGGCGTTAACCGTTTCCAGTCGGACCCCAACCTAAACTTCCCCCACTTCTCAGAAGCTGTACGCGATGCCTCCTCCTTCAATGAAGGTGGATAATCACACCTAATGAAGTTGAATCTTTGTGTCCTTCAAGTCAGCCAAATCAGTGTATTGCACATGTTATTTCACGATTGTGTAGTGTTATCTTGTGAGGTATAGTAAATTGCAACATTTTTGCCTTTTGATGCACAATAAAGTTCTGTTATGTTAAAGGCAGGAGAAATTTGCATCACACTCGACCAGCCTGAGGAAGATGCCATGTCGCTCATATACAACTTCACACCAACCTACCCTGGCAACTTCACTGGATAAGAGCAGATCTACTTCTGAGATGTTGTTGTTCTGCCCTCACAACTGTACCATTAATCTAAATGTTATGGGATGTTATGAGAAGTTTACAATGTGCACTAATTATAGGCTGTGACATGTTCATATCTAAACTCTGCAAAAAAAGAAACGTCCCTTTTTCTGGACCCTGTCTTTCAAGGATAATTCGTAAAAATTCAAATAACTTCACAGATCTTCATTGTAAAGGGTTTAAACACTGTTTCCCATGCTTGTTCAAGGAACCATAAACAATTAATGAACATGCACCTGTGGAACGGTCGTTAAGACACTAACAGCTTATAGACGGTAGACAATTAAGGTCACAGTTATGAAAACTTAGGACACTGAAGAGGCCTTTCTACTGACTGAAAAACACCAAAAGAAAGATACCCAGGGTCCCTGCACATCTGCGTGAATGTGCCTTAGGCATGCTGCAAGGGGGCATGAAGACTGCAGATGTGGCCAGGGCAATAAATTGCAATGTCCATACTGTGAGACGCCTAAGACAGAGCTACAGGGAGACAGGACAGACAGCTGATCGTCCTCGCAGTGGAAGACCACGTCTAACAACACCTGCACAGGATCCGTACATCCGAACATCACACCTGCGGGACAGGTACAGGGTGGCAACAACAACTGCCCGAGTTACACCAGGAACGCACAATCCCTCCATCAGTGCTCAGACTGTCCGCAATAGGCTGAGAGAGGCTGGACTGAGGGCTTGTAGGCCTGTTGTAAGGCAGGTCCTCACCAGACATCACCGGCAACAACGTCGCCTTTGGGCACAAACCCACCGTCGCTGGACCAGACAGGACTGACAAAAAGTGCTCTTCACTGATGAGCCACGGTTTTGTCTCACCAGGGGTGATGGTCGGATTTCCGCCATTTCCTGGTTGTAGTTCACCTAATTTCAGTTTATTTAAAAAAGCAAGCAAGTATAGTGTAGAGAATCATTGTACCATTTTAAACCGCTGTGAAATATATTTTCCATAACCAAAGATATTGTATTTTCAGCTGTTTGAAGCTGGTGAACAAATCTGAAAGTAAAAGATGCAAAAATGAAATGTAAGAATGGAAAGCATAGAAATAGCACACAGAACAGATCTACTGCTTCTTAGACTTGCTTTCCATGAGAATGACACAGTGGCGGCCAGTGCCATTTAAGATGAGGGAGGATGATTTTTCTTTTCATGAGCATGGCCTTATTTCTATTACAGCATATTGGATTACTCTCATTCACCCAGTATATTTTTTTTATGTTTTACAATTTACATTTTTATGAAATTCACTGAGGGGGATGGTCCTCCCATTCCTTCTCTGAGGAGCCTCCACTGGAATGACTGATCTATAACTCACATTTCTATGTGTATTTGGTCAGGTCCCACAAAAGGTTACATATTGCAGCTCTAAACTGGTAGTCATTTTACATGTTTAATCTATCCATCAATTATTTATTCACACACTCATTATATTCATGCAGTGCACTTGCTATCGACTAAACCTGTTAGGGGGCCACTCAAGTTGGGTTTGACATGCTATTGCTTTTTCAATAATTAACCCCTTTATTATTTTGTCATGTAATCTAATTGCTTTCTTATTAATGCTGTTTGCTTGCTTGTTCATGATCCTTGCCATAGCGCTGCAACTTTCATGTAATCTCCTTGATGTTTTAAGAAATAACTGTGGTGAAATTCAAAGTGGTTTGGTTGGAGAACGAAGATGTTTGGAATTCACACCTTTTCTTCAGACTCTCAGTGGTCCGTCCAGTGTTTGGCTAGTTCAAGTAGTGTTACATTTTTGACATAAATTTAGCTTTCTAATTTTTTTATCATTTATAAAATATATAACTATATATTGGTGTGCACATTTTATTCTGAGATATCTTGACTTGGACTGAATGTCAATGCCTAGTTGACCATTTGAATTATTATTTTTTATTTTTTTTACATGATCCTCATGTAAAGGCTCCCTCAGGGTGCACACTAAGAACATGTATGTCAGGCTCGTTTGGTCTGCTCTGAATATCATGTCAAACACTCCTGACAACATCAGAGTTGTTTCCCATGGACTTGACATGACCTTTCATGACATTTACTGATTGAATTCCTGGAGGCGAATCCCCACACCCAGTAAGAGCTCCACACGGGGTACACAGCAAGAGAGAAGTCAGAGGATGTTGAGTTTGGGATCATCCAGACTAGTACTGGATCTCCAGAGCCATAATAACATGACAATGACAAAGGAGCTGGAAGTGGAAACAGACTGGCACAGAGGCTAGTATATCCTCATTCTGTAGGTCAGGAGATTAGAATGACATACAACGACAGGCCTACAATGCATCTGTGCACAACATGTTACATACGATAGGATACAGGAAAAAAACACATGCTATTAAATTGGCTGATACTGTTACACATAGCTACTAGTATTCACCATCAGTAAATGAAATATGTGACTGTATACAGCTGGTATAGAAACTCTAACATGCCCCCTAAATGAGAATAGTTATGATCGTAAGATTTCTAAGAGCAGGTCCAGAGAATGGAACTTTGGCATCCACCATGTGTCTATGCGTGTGTCTGTATAGTGTCTAACGTTTCCTCTACACAGACCGACCTGCGTTTGGTTATTGGTGTTTGTTGTCATCCGTTTATTTTTTTCTTGAAAACCAGCAGCACAGATGAGTGCTTGTGTTCATATGAGCTGATTAATACTTGGATAGAAGCTTTGATTGTAGGAGGAGGCAGTGGTACAGACTTGGTGTCAGTGTAGTTCTTAAACCTCTCATTCAATGTGCAAAAGTCACTACTACCCAGTACCCCGTTTATGAAAATGTTAATGGTGTCTTGCACACTTATGGCTCATTGAGAAAGCCGCTCAGTTCAGAGTGAGGACATTAGTGCCAACTAGGGCACAGTTCTAGATTTAGAATGTTAGAATAGAGGAGTAGTTCTGGATTGTTGGAGCAGGGGGACAGTTTTAGAATGAGACTGTTAAAGCAGAGTTCCCCCTGCATCTGCTGGCTCTGGTGCCATGGCAATGGGGTGCCTCTGGAGAGTGGCAAAATAGGTCATTGGTCATGGGGGGCTCCTCTCATAAAACAGTAATTTAGCTAGTGTGTACACACACACACACAGAGAGAGAGGCATTCATATATGACCCACATTCAAGTCTGCAGAGGAGACACAAGTGATGTTATCAACTGTGAACAGATATGAATACACAGACTAGAACACTATCTGTGAAGAGCTTTATCTCTCTCTGTCCCTCTCTTTCTCTCTACTTTACTCCCCACCACCCCGCCCTTCATGAAACAACCTCTGATTACACACACACACACACACACACACACACACACACACACACACACACACACACACACACACACACACACACACACACACACACACACACACACACACACACACACACACACACACACACACACACTAATGATATATGCTCTCATTCTCTGTTAATAATGTGTGTGTGTCATCATTATTCATAGAGATGTAATGTATAATGGCTGGATGAGTCACTTAGTGTCTGTTCAGACCTAGAGCAACCTATAATTATCTCTCCAGTTCATTACTGTTCCCTAACATTCTCCACTCTCCTTTGACATGTCCACTCACGATGAGACTGCTATGACTACACAGAAACATTGCCACGAGACTAACCAAAAACAAAGACAATCAACCTGGTCTCGTTCACGACACTAAGCCTAGTCCACCTAGAGTTCAGCTGTAGAGGAGATACTGGAGCTGGTGTGCGACTGAGTGAGTGAGTAAGGGAGTGTGTGTGGTGTGTGTGGAGGATTAGACAGACATCACAGTGTCTGGTATGGATTTCTTCCAGCAGAGTCGAGTAATCTGACAGGAGAAAATAAACCTGAAACACCAAGCCTTTCAGTAAATGAAGGATCGCCTCTCATTCTGAGTAAATTAAGCTAAGAGGCATGGGTATTGATTCCAGTCCATGGAAGTACTATGAGAGAGAGGGGGGGGGGTAGAGAGAGAGATTTCATTGTTGTTTTCTTTCGTTGAAGAGTTAATCTAAATATCAGCGGTCAATTAGGTCAATTCCAGGAACAAAATGAAATCCCTGATTAACTGCTAAAAACGATTCTGCACACAATTAGGCTGAATGAATATTTGCCTATTGCGTGATGTGAAATGAAGTTCAGACTTGCAGGCAGGGGTCATGTGACCTGGCTCACACACAAAGACCTCTCTGTCAGCCTGTCCGTGTCTTATTCATTCTCCATGGGTCAACCTTCCTCTCTCCCCCACAGTTACTCCTGTCTTCCCCTTCCTCCTGTCTCACTTACCTACCTCTCACCCCCGCTACCTTTGAGCTGGTCATCGACTGGCTTGAATGCTACATACAGCACACACTTGAGAAGCTGCAGAGAACACACAGACACACACATGGGTAGACCAACCTTCTCTGCATGGATTTCATTGGTGAGAAGACGGTGCATACAAATATAGTTTAAAAAATCTCATGACTCTATTTCTATGTAGATGTGTGTCTTTGACAAGCAGGTGTGTCAGTAGTGAGGGGTTATTGTGAGGAATGGGGGCATTGTAAAGGTATTTGTGTTTCTGTTAAAGGAAACCCCACTGTAGGGATTGAGTGGGAAAGGCCAGAGCACTTACCGGACAAGCCCACTACATCCTCATTTGTTTTGAGCAAATTTACTTCATCCTCTTGACATTCATGTGTGACAATATTCATTTTTCATTGTCAGATTGTTTTTTCACTTATTAATATGGTTTATTGTATGGCAAAACAAGAAAGGAATTGAAATGAATCGAGCAGCTTAAATTGCGTTTTTATCAATGACATTTTCTCTTCTGTTCTCTGTTCTATCAAACGATCCATTGTGAGTCTTAGACATCAGGTTATGCCTTGTATAAAATAGACCAGTTGCCTAGACACCACTGTGTTGTGTATTATCTATGTAGTTATCTAGCAAGTCTCTTAACTTTGCCTCCAACAAAAACTTAGTAGACAAACCTTGTTTCAGTCTGAATGGAACAGCTCACGGTCTACTGTACCGTTGCCTTGGAGTTGGAGATGTCTGGAAACTGTCATGTTTTAGCCATGAACTTTTGAAAGGAGCCGAGATGTGTTTCATTGTCATTTATTTGAGAGACAGTAAGGTGTGTGCATGTGCGTTTCTCTCTCTCTCTCTCTCTCTCTCTCACACTCTCTCTCTCTCTGTCTCTGTCTCTGTCTGTGTGTACCTGTAGTTTCTCTGCTTGACTTGTATCAGAGGCGGACACAGCTGCAGCACTGGCGGCCCTGACCCTTAGCTGGGATGGCAGGGTCTTCCCAGTTGTGTGTGCGTAGTTAGTCTAAACCCTGCCTTTATTCCCTCTTCAACATGCCTCTGAAGTCTTGTCACTGTACTTGTCGCCTCATAATCCTTTTCACTGAGACTGTGCTGAAAGTGCTGCTATGTTCTCAACCCTGTTCCCACCCCCTGTGTAGGGTGCTTCTGTGGTCTGGGCCTGGTCTACTCCGACAAGTCGTTCATCCATGCCAGACATGTACACAGACATTCTGCAGCTGCACACAGTGGTCCACATGCTCACCTCTGTGGTACCTTTTCATAGCGAGAGAGAAAGAGAGAAAGAGAGACAGAGAGAGAGGTGACAAGGACACCAAGTGAATACAGGGGTGAGGGGAGAGAGAGAGTGAGAAAGAGAGACATTTTATTCTGTTGACAATGAACTCCCTGATTTTTAAGCTGAGGGGATGATTGTGTCCGAAGGACAGGAAATAAGGCGGCAGGAAGCTGCCTGCCACAGTGTAAGGACCGACGTCACTGGAGCAAGGGGTGCAGGGTTCAACATAATGGTATTGTATATTCTGTATTGTTTAATGGTGGAAGACTAAAGTATATTTGTGCACAACATTTGAGAGAAATAAACTTTTTGTGCGCAAGGAAAATTCGGGGATCTTTTATTTCAGCTCATGAAACATGGGACTAACACTTTATATGTTGCGTTTATATTTTTGTTCAGTATAGTTTGTAGTTCTATACATCAGAGGAGAAAGGGAGGGAGAGAGGGCAGTCAATAGAGAAGTTTTGATACTGTTATGAAAACTGCGTTAATACTTCTTGAGAAAGTGTGAGCGATAGACTGTTAATTAACTGCCATTTTGAATATGAACTGATAAGAATTCAAACTGGGTATGTGATTCTCTGTATGGCCATGTAAATATTTACCTGTCGATAACGAATCACATTGTCAAAGCCAAATTGTTTACCACACACACAGACACTTTTTCCAACTCAGATCTTGACCATTTCATTAACTGTGTCTGTTATGGTGGTTATTTTGTGGGTCCTTGTTATGGCTGTTTTTTACACTTGTATACAGCCCAGCAAAACATGAAAGTAGTTGATTTGATCAGTTTATTGTTATTGTTGATTACTGCTAACATTGCACCATATACAACAATGTGAGGATACTTGCTTTATATGCATGGAGTTATCCCAGGCCTAAAATCATGTAGTGAACTGGAGGAAAGGGTGCATGAGGGGTCTTAGATATTTCTCCGGACCTCATTTACCTTAATGGCTAGAGTGTAAAGCCATGGCTAGAGTGTAAAGCCAAACAGTCAAACCACAGGATGCATGGGCTAGTGTTTCAATCGGGAGTTGTCCTTAGGTGGGATGGAATGGCCTTAATGCTATATTCAGGGATTTTATTTGTATTTATTTAACTAGGCAAGTCAGTTAAGAACACATTCATATTTGCAATGACGGCCTACCCGGCAAACCCTAACCCGGACGACTCTGGGCCAATTGTGCGCCGCCCTATGGGACTCCCAATCATGGCCGGTGGTGATACAGCCTGGAATCGAACCAGGGCTGTAGTGATGCCTCTAGCACTGAGATGCAGTGCCTTAGACCGCTGTGCCACTCGGGAGCCCAATACCATCATTTGAAATGGAAACCAATGTAATTGATTTTCGACTGGTGGGATTGAACCTTTACTGCTCCAACCAATAAAAGCACAGTGGTTGATTTGAGGCATGTCTCTAGGGGACTGGGACTGCTTGTACAAAATACTATTGCTAATGATATACAGTAGACCCTCTCTAAATGGTTTGTTCACCAACAGTAAACTGCGACACCATGCGCAGGGTGAGAGGTTTGGCTACAGAGAGGTTGTTTTAAAAGGAGATCCTAAGAAGTTGAATCTCCATGGGGTAAGAATACTACACTGCTCAAAAAAATAAAGGGAACACGAAAATAACACATCCTAGATCTGAATGAATGAAATATTCTTATTAAATACTTTTTTCATTACATAGTTGAATGTGCTGACAACAAAATCACACAATAATTATCAATGGAAATCAAATTTATCAACCCATGGAGGTCTGGATTTGGAGTCACGCTCAAAATTAAAGTGGAAAACCACACTACAGGCTGATCCAACTTTGATGTAATGTCCTTAAAACAAGTCAGAATGAGGCTCAGTAATGTGTGTGGCCTCCACGTGCCTGTATGACCTCCCTACAACGCATGGGCATGCTCCTGATGAGGTAGTGGATGGTCTCCTGAGGGATCTCCTCCCAGACCTGGACTAAAGCATCCGCCAACTCCTGGACAGTCTGTGGTGCAACGTGGCGTTGGTGGATGGAGCGAGACATGATGTCCCAGATGTGCTCAATTGGATTCAGGTCTGGGGAACGGGCGGGCCAGTCCATAGCATCAATGCCTTCCTCTTGCAGGAACTGCTGACACACTCCAGCCACATTGTCTTGCATTAGGAGGAACCCAGTGCCAACCGCACCAACATCTGGTCTCACAAGGGGTCTGAGGATCTCATCTCGGTACCTAATGGCAGTCAGGCTACCTCTGGTGAGCACATGGAGGGCTGTGCGGCCCCCCAAAGAAATGCCACCCCACACCATGACTGACCCACCGCCAAACCGGTCACGCTGGAGGATGTTGCAGGCAGCAGAACGTTCTCCACAGCGTCTCCAGACTCTGTCATCTCTGTCACATGTGCTCAGTATGAACCTGCTTTCATCTGTGAAGAGCACAGGGCTCCAGTGGCGAATTTGCCAATCTTGGTGTTCTCTGGCAAATGCCAAACGTCCTGCACGGTGTTGGGCTGTGAAGCACAACCCCCACCCGTGGATGTCGGGCCCTCATACCACCCTCATAGAGTCTGTTTCTGACCGTTTGAGCAGACACATGCACATTTGTGGCCTGCTGGAGGTCATTTTGCAGGGCTCTGGCAGTGCTCCTCCTGCTCCTCCTTGCACAAAGGCGGAGGTAGCGGTCCTGCTGCTGGGTTGTTGCCCTCCTACGGCCTCCTCCACGTCTCCTGATGTACTGGCCTGTCTCCTGGTAGCGCCTCCATGCTCTGGACACTACGCTGACAGACACAGCAAACCTTCTTGCCACAGCTCGCATTGATGTGCCATCCTGGATGAGCTGCACTACCTGAGCCACTTGTGTGGGTTGTAGACTCCGTCTCATGCTACCACTAGAGTGAAAGCACCGCCGGCATTCAAAGGTGACCAAAACATCAGCCAGGAAGCATAGGAACTGAGAAGTGCTCTGTGGTCACCACCTGCAGAACTACTCCTTTATTGGGGGTGTCTTGCTAATTGTCTATAATTTCCACCTGTTGTCTATTCCATTTGCACAACAGCATGTGACATTTATTGTCAATCAGTGTTGCTTCCTAAGTGGACAGTTTGATTTCACAGAAGTGTGATTGACTTGGAATTACATTGTTGTTTGTGTTCCCTTTTGTTTTTTTGAGCAGTGTGTCTCTTCCGTTTGTTATTGATTGTGAATAGGTATGATGAGGTTTGTCTAAATCTTAATAGAGGGACCTAATCAAACATATCTGATGCCACCTCAAACTCGACACCTCTCCACCTCTCTTCTCCCACCCTTTTTTCTCTCTCGCTCCCTCTCTCTTTCTCTCGCTCTCTGCCTCAACCCATCCTTTTTTCTGTCTCCTCTTTCTTCCCATGCGCCATTCTCTGCCCCTCATTCTCTTGTTCTCTCTCTCTCTCTTGCTTTCTAAACCTGTCCTATCCTGTCTCTTATCTCCTCTGCCCGTGTCACTCTCACAGCAGACGTGTGCTGCCTGCCTGGAAGACTTCAAAGTCAAAGACGAGCTGGGTGTGTTGCCATGCCAACACACCTTTTACAGGAAGTGAGTACCAAATTAGGAGGCAGGAGGTCAACATCCATTCATTTCTACAGTCAGCACACAGCTCTTGGGGGGGTTTTAATCGAGTGATTTCACTGACATACCAACAGTTATTAAATGTTTCCAGGTCACAGGAAGACAGTACTTGCATGACTAGAGAGGTATCTCTGGTAACGATTGCTTTAGGGCAGGGATGGGCAACTCGGATCAATTTCCCTAAAATTTGGAACTCAGTCAGTCTCACCATACTGTTGTGAGTTAGAATAGTAGAATATACAAGGTGAAATTTGGTTGTGCATCAGCAGTTTTTCTCTTCTTATGTCAGTCACTTACAGTCAGTAAATTAGCCCATGTCAGCTAACATTTTTTTGATTTCTAAGTTAGTTTAGCGGCCAGCTATCTAAACTTGTTATCATGGTCGAATTACCGGCTGGGGGGCCCGCATTAATTTTGTTTCTCAGTCTCACTCAGATGTCCTAAAAATGATGTGGGTACGCAGATCCGCAAGCAACTGCGGCCCTTCATAATAAGTTATTTTTTAGCCCCCAATGCCGTCAAAGTTGCCCATCCCTGCTTTAGTGTATCCCATTTCAAGCCCTTTGATGTGAAACATTGTTTTTATTTCTCAGATATTCTCTATTTTTTCTGGGATTGCATTTGTGATGATTAGTTGCAACATTTGTGATGTAATAAATTACACTGAATTTTTCAAATGCACACTTTGTGATGTCATCAATTAGACTGAATTTTACAGGTGCACCCTGTGTGCAGCCTGGTCTCATAGACTAGACATAACATGTAAATGTAAATCCAGGACACTCAAATTAGTATGATATGTTACATTTAGTATGGTTACATAAGACAGAAGGTTACTTAAGGCAAAAACGAAAGTAGGGTTGTTGGTTGGGGGGGATTATAATGCGAACGTCTAGCAACCCGAAGATTGCAAATTTTAAACTCGTTACGGACTTTTGAATTACAGACTTTGAACTTTTGAATTTGAGCTAATTAGCAACTTTTCAACTACTTTTTAGCTATTTTGCAACTACTTAGCATGTTAGCTAACCCTTCCCCTAACCCTAACGTAACCCTTTTAGCTAACACTTCCCTAACCTTAACTCTAACTCCTAAACTTAACTGTAACCTTAACCCTAACCCCTAACGCTTAGCCTAGCTAACATTAGCCAGCTAGGTAACTTTAGTCACCTAGCTAGAATTCGTAAAATACGTCTTGCAAATGTGTAACATATAGTAAGTTTTGTATATAGTAAGTTTTGCAAGTTTCGTAACATAAAATACAAATTGTAATTAATATGAAAAAACGTGATGGACATCCACAAATGAATACTTAATTATTATTAATACAAATTAATCATACTAAATTGAGTGTATTGGATTTACATACATAATAATATAAAATGGAACCAGGTTGCTCTGTGATGTCATCGATTAGACTCAATATTATATATTTATCCTTTGTGATGTCGTTAATTGTACTGACTTTTACAGAAGTATCCTTTGTGATGTCAACAATTAGAATTACTTGTAATGTTTAATAAATTAAAACAATTTTGGTGTGTTTCTCAGGTGTCTGGTGAAATGGCTGGAGGTGCGCTGTGTGTGCCCCATGTGTAACAAACTTATCGCAGGACCCCCAGAACAGCGCCACAGCATAGGAACACTACTGGATGAACTGGTGTAACCATAGCATCCAGCACGGAGGGGGCTCTGCAAGCCGATGTAACCTAGCTCTAACAGGAAGAGAACACTGTTATCTGGTGTAACCTAGCAACCAACAGAAAGTGGACGCTGTTATCTGGTGTATCCTAGAAATTTCTCCCTCTCTTCTGATGTCTCTATGCTCTTTCTCAACCTTCTCTCTTTCCGTCTCTTTCTCTCCCATACTGCCTGTACCTCCTTTACCATGGTTGGAGTCGGCCAATTACGCATGGCTGTAATGCGGTCGCTCTCCATCTCCACTCCTGAATTGGAAATCTGATGCCCTAGGAAGGAGATGGATTGTTGGAAGAACAAGCATTTCTCAGCCTTGACATATAGATCATGCTCCAACAGGCGACCAAGCACCCTGCGCACCAGGGACACATGCTCGGTGCGTGTAGCGGAGTATATCAGAATGTCATGGATATACACAACTACAGCCTGCCCGTGCAGGTCCCTGAAGATCTCATCTACAAATGATTGGAAGACTGATGGAGCATTCATCAACCCATATGGCATGACAAGGTACTCATAATGACCTGAGGTGGTGCTAAATGCCGTCTTCCACTCATCACCCTTCCGAATACGCACCAGATTGTACGCACTCCTGAGATCCAATTTTGTGAAAAAGCGTGCCCCGTGCATTGACTCAATAACCGTATTTAGAGGTAGTGGGTAACTATATTTCACTGTGATTTTATTAAGACCTCGATAATCAATGCACGGACGTAAACCGCCATCCTTCTTTTTCACAAAAAAGAAACTCAAAGAGACGGGTGAAATGGATGGCTGAATGTACCACTGACGCAGGGGTTCAGAGACATATGTCGCCATAGACACCGTCTCCGCTTGCGACAGGGGATACACGTGACTCTTGGGATATGCAGCGTCTACCAGGAGATATATCGCACAATCCCCCCGTCGATGGGGTGGTAATTGAGTCGCCTTCTTTTTACAGAAAGCGAGAGCCAAATCGGCATATTCGGGGGAATGCACACGGTGGAGACCTGGTCTGGACTTTGCACCGTAGTAGCACCAACGGAAACCCCTAAACACCTACCTGAGCACTCTCGCGACCACCCCGTGAGAGCCCTCTGTGGCCAAGAAACAGTGGGGTTATGACAAGCTAACCAGGGTAGGCCTAGCACCACAGAATACGCAGGAGAATCAATAAGGAAAAGACTAATCTTCTCCTTGTGACCCTCCTGCATTATCATACACAAAGGTGCTGTTACCTCCCTGATAAACCCTGACCCTAATGGTCGACTATCTAAGGCATGAATTAGGGAAAGGCATATCCACAGAAACAATAGGGATCCCTAAACTATAAGCTAAACTTTTATAAATGAAATTCCCAGCCGCACCTGAATCTACTAGCGCCTTATACTGGGAATGCAGGGAGAAAAAAAAAAATCTGGAAAAGAGACCCGAGACAAACATTAGTGCAACAGAGGGCTCTGGATGAGAATGGTGCCTACTCACCTGGGGTGATGCCAGAGTGCCCTGCCTGCCTTCTCTATTCCCAGAGGAACCAACCCGGCACCGACCAGCAGTGTGCCCTCTGCGACCATGAATGGTGCTCGAGCGGGAACCCCTTCCGGTCTCCCTGCGCACCATCCCTCCCAATTCCATAGGTTTGGGAGAGAGGGTGCGGGAGGATGGAACAACCAGACCCCGATCTAGACATCCACGAGTAGCCAGCATGTTGTCCAGCCTGATGGACATGTCCACAGGGTCGAAGGTGAGGGTGGTGTCTACAGGCCAGCTCCCGACGGACGTCCTCACATAGACTACAACGGTAATGGTCGATCAGGGCCCTGTCGACCATCCAGCGCCGGCAGCCAAGGTCTTAAACTCCAAAGCAAACTCCTGTGCACTCCTCGTCTCCTGCCTCAGATGATAGAGGCGCTCACCCGCCGCTTTGCCTTCGAGTGGATGGTCGAATACTATCCGGAAATGGCGGGTGAACTCCTCAAAATGGTCCAACGCCGCATCCTCCTCTCTACACACAGTGCTGGCCCATTCCAGGGCTTTCCCAGTAAGGCATGAGACGAGGGCGCAACTCTTCTCACGGTCAGATGGTACTGGGGAGACCGTGGCCAGATACAAGTTCAGCCGGCAGTATCTCCGTTGTATCCCGTGGGTAGGGATAAATGGATCTTTGGTTCCGGAGGAGAAAAAGCGTTCAAGGGAGATTCCGGTTGTGGTGGTGGCGGCGCTGTCTCTCCCAGCAATCCATATTCTGGACAATGCAATCCATTACGGTGCTCAAACAGTCAATCGCCTCCGCTTGTTCCCGGACAAGTTCCTCCACCTCCATGAGCGTAATGTCCTCTCCTGCATGGAGTCTTTTAATAAATGTCCACGGAACATGCTCCATTACACTAAAAGTACAGACATGAACAAACATGGGTACAAGGACGCGTCGCGCACCAACACAACAATAAACAACACTGACAATAAAACAATCTCTGACAAAGACATGAGGGGAAACAGAGTGTTAAATACACAACAGGTAATGAATGGGATTGAAAACAGGTGTGTGGGAAGACAAGACAAAACCAATGGAAAATGAAAAATGGATCAATGATGGCTAGAAGACCGGTGATGTCGAACGCCGTGCGTATTACTGGTGTAGTAAAACCTGTGACGTGGCTTTCATGAAGCAAAGCGTTCTTCACATTTCAATCAAGTTACAGTAGAGTTTAGAGAGTTTCACTGTTTTTGTGTGATTCTTTCTCAAGAACAACTCAGTCACATGGGATACATTGTATACTTTTTGAATAATATGTTTTTACATTTCTTGACAGTGGCATTCAATGGCTCCTTTTCACACATTTCTGTGGAGTAATCTGGTTTTTAAAACTGTTTTACCAGTTGAACACAGACCAAGTAAACACTGCCTATATTGAGCACAAAAGCACATTAACACTCCGCTATAGTCTCTGTATTAAGAATGGACTGAATCATCGCTTTGTTTGATCACACTTATGTAATGTGTGACTGTGCCAATGAAGTACAGCACTGTGTTGACCTGGGGATGAAGAAAATTATAAACCCGGGTAGTTTGAGTCCTGGATGCTGATTGGCTGAAACAGTAGTTTATATCAGACAATTTTCCACGGGTATGACGCAAAAATACTTGTTTACTCTTCTAATTATGTTGGTAACCAGTTATTAATAGCAGTAAATGCCCAAGTCCGTTTGGGATATTACAACAAGGAACACTTTTTTCCACGTTAGAACAGCAGAATATGTACTGCAAAGAAATGTTGCACTCTGTTCGAAGCTCTCACCTCCTTTTCATCCACAAAACAAAAACAATAATAAAGGTGCCGGGGCGGACAGTGGCGCTGTTTCCCTGATGCGGATTCCATCTCTAAATATAGCACGCCCTACAGCACCGACAGAGATTTGCTATATAGCACCCCCTACAGCACCGACAGAGATTTGCTTTTCCCAACACCAGCCACATTCCACGTTTTTGGTGTGCATCAATAAATATGACTTTAACAACTGGAGGGGTTTCCTCTTCATCTCAGTTTGTTACTTTTCAAGTTGTTTATGTCTGGACTATGTTGTGTGCGTGTGCATTTGTGTGTGGGAACTGAGCACCACCCTCTGGTAAAACCGAAGAGTAACATCTGAAGTCTTATTTCAGTCGGCCACTTGCGGTGACATGCAGCTCTGCTACTTTCCTATCCTACATGTCATCTCTAAATCTGAATGTGTCTTTATTTGAACAAAAACTCTTTTAATAATGGTCTTATCAAAATTAAACATATATCAGTCTTGGACAAATGTTATTCATCCAGTAGAACTCAATTGGAATGTAGATACAGCACAGTACGTTTTCATCCCACTTGATCCTACAGCTACCAATTATCTAGTAAGAATTTTAGTATAGGGGTCAGAATATTCTGAAGTCATTTCCCAATTTTCCCACTACTAATTAGACTTCACAGTCAGAGAGACTGAATATTTAAAAAGGGGGGTTTCAAAATGAAACACACACACACACACACTAATAAACACGGGAGATGAGAGGGAGGGGGGAGTCAGGGTAGAGGAAGGCTGAGACCGAGGGTGCACTCAGCAGCAGTGTGCTCAGCCAGACAGGGCCATTTCAGCTCCCTCTTTCTCTCTCTCTTCCTCTCTCAGGGGTCCTAATGAGAGAGAGAGAGACAGAGTATGAGCAAGGGAGAGAGAGAGAGAGCTCTGTTGTAGGCTAATATGAGGGCAGCTCTGGGCTGTTTTGTTTGTCAACGTTGACTCACAGCACACTTAGCCCTTTATAGGCCAGATAGAGGCTGAACACATGAAAGATCAAATCAAATCAAATGTTATTTGTCACATGCGCTGAATACAACAGGTGTAGTAGACCTTACAATGAAATGCTTACTTACAGGCCCTTAAGCAACAATGCGGTTTTAAGAAATATAATTGTTAAGTAAAAAAAAATAGATAAGTAAAAAAGAACAAATAACAAATAATTAACGAGCAGCAGTAAAATAACAATAGCGAGACTATATACAGGGGGTATCGGGACAGAGTCAATGTGCGGGGGCACAGGTTAGTCGAGGTAGTTGAGGTAATATGTACATGTAGTTCGAGTTAAAGTGACTATGATGGTGGGGATGGTGTTCTTGGGGTCATAGGCAGCATCCTCCTCCTCCAAGCACGGCGAGTTGAGTTGATGCCAAAGAGCTCTATTTTGGTCTCATCTGACCACAACACTTTCACCCAGTTGTCCTCTGAATCATTCAGATGTTCATTGGCAAACTTCAAATGGGCATGTATATGTGCTTTCTTGAGCAGGGGGACCTTGCGGGCACTGCAGGATTTCAGTCCTTCACGGCATAGTGTGTTACCAATTGTTTTCTTGGTGACTATGGTCTATGGTCTATGGACTATGGTACGTTTGCCCACTGACAAAGATATGATCCGTCTATAATTTTAATGGTAGGTTTATTTGAACAGTGAGAGACAGAATAACAACAAAAAAATCCAGAAAAATGCATGTAAAAAATGTTATAAATTGATTTGCATTTTAATAAGGGAAATAACCATTTGACCCTCTCTCAATCAGAAAGATTTCTGGCTCCCAGGTATCTTTAATACAGGTAATGAGCGGAGATTAGGAGCACACTCTTAAAGGGAGTGCTCCTAATCTCAGCTTGTTACCTGTATAAAAGACACCTGTCCACAGAAGCAATCAATCAATCAGATTCCAAACTCTCCACCATGGGCAAGACCAAAGAGCTCTCCAAGGATGTCAGGGACAAGATTGTAGACCTACACAAGGCTGGAATGGGCTTCAAGACCATCGCCTAGCAGCTGAGAAGGTGACAATAGTTGGTGCGATTATTCGCAAATGGAAGAAATACAAAAGAACTGTCAATCTCCCTCGGCCTGGGGCTCCATGCAAGATCTCACCTCGTGGAGTTGCAATGATCATGAGAACGGTGAGGAATCAGCCCTGAACTACATGGGAGGATCTTGTCGATGATCTCAAGGTAGCTGGGACCATAGTCACCAAGAAAACAATTGGTAACACACTATGCCGTGAAGGACTGAAATCCTGCAGTGCCCGCAAGGTCCCCCTGCTCAAGAAAGCACATATACATGCCCATTTGAAGTTTGCCAATGAACATCTGAATGATTCAGAGGACAACTGGGTGAAAGTGTTGTGGTCAGATGAGACCAAAATAGAGCTCTTTGGCATCAACTCAACTCGCCGTGTTTGGAGGAGGAGGATGCTGCCTATGACCCCAAGAACACCATCCCCACCATCATAGTCACTTTAACTCGAACTACATGTACATATTACCTCAACTACCTCGACTAACCTGTGCCCCCGCACATTGACTCTGTCCCGATACCCCCTGTATATAGTCTCGCTATTGTTATTTTACTGCTGCTCGTTAATTATTTGTTATTTGTTCTTTTTTACTTATCTATTTTTTTTACTTAACAATTATATTTCTTAAAACCGCATTGTTGCTTAAGGGCCTGTAAGTAAGCATTTCATTGTAAGGTCTACTACACCTGTTGTATTCATCGCATGTGACAAATAACATTTGATTTGATTTGATCTTTCATGTGTTCAGCCTCTATCTGGCCTATAAAGGGCTAAGTGTGCTGTGAGTCAACGTTGACAAACAAAACACACCCACACACGCATGCACACACACCCACGCATGTACCCACACACAAACATTCCACCGTAGAGCTGGATCCTGTGAACATAATCATCTTATTTTCTGAATACTGTAATAATGTAAATATACTGAACAAAAAATATAAACCCAACCTGCAACATGTTCAGATTTCACTGAGTTACAGTTCATATAAGGAAATCAGTCATTAATAAATTCATTCGGGCCCTAATCTATGGATTTCACATGACTGGGAATACAGATATGCATCTGTTGGTCACAGATACCTTAAAACAAGGTAGGGGTGTAGATCAGAAAACCAGACAGTATCTGGTGTGACCAACACTTCCCTCATGCAGCGCAAATGGTCAGGCACTGATGTTGGGCAATTAGGCCTGGCCTGCAGTCTGCGTTTCAACTCATCCCAAAGGTGTTCGATAGCGTTGAGATCAGGGCTCTGTGCAGGCCAGTCAAGTTTTTCGACACCAATCTCCCCAAACCCTTTCTGTATGGACCTCGCTTTGTGTACGGGGGAATTGTCATGCTGAAATAGGAAAGGGCGTTCCCCAAACTGCCGCTACAAAGTTGCAAGCACAGAATTGTTTGGAATGTAATTGTATGCTGTAGCTTTAACATTTCACTTCACTGGAACTAAGGGGCCTAGCCCAAACCATGAAAAACAGCCCCAGACTATTCCTCATCCACCAAACTTTACAGTTGGCACTATGCATTGGAGCAGGTAGCATTCTCCTGGCATCCACCAAACCCAGATTCGTCCACTGGACTGCCAGATGGTGAAGCGTGATTCATCACTCCAGAGAACGAGTTCTCACTGCTTCTGGGTCCAATGGAGGCGAGCTCTACACCACTCCACCCGATGCTTGGCATTGCGCATGGTGATCTTAGGCTTGTATGCAGCTGCTCGGCCATGGAAACCCATTTTGTGAAGCTCCAGACGAACAATTATTGTGCTGCAACCGAGGACAGATGATTTTTACATGCTGCGTGCCTCAGCACTCGGCGGTCCCATTCTGTGAGCTTGTGTGGTCTACCACTTCGCAGCTGAGCCATTGTTTCTCCTAGCCGTTTCCACTTCACAATAACAGCACTTGTTGACTGGGGCAGCTCTAGCAGTCAATTTGACGAGCTGACTTGTTGGAAAGGTGGCATACTATGACGGTGCCACATTGAAAGTCACTGAGCTCTTCAGCGAGGCCATTCTACTGCCAATGTTTGTGAATGGAGATTGCATGGCTGTGTGCTCGGTTCTATACACCTGTCAGCAAATGGTGTGGCTGAAAGGGGCATCCACATACTTTTGTATATGTAGTATACAACTTCAGTGTGTTCTTTAATCAGCACGTCCTCTCAAGCGTTAGGAACCAGGGAGTACTGCAGAGCCTCTCTGGTGCTGGGAGACTAGAAGGAGAGGAATTAGAAACATATCTCATCTCCTGATAGTCGAATATCCATACAGATACAGGATTACCAGAAGGACTGGAGTGAAAAGAGAGCAGCAGAAGTTGTTTGACCACAGACAGGGCTAGTGTACAGTATGTGAATATGGGGAAGTGTTTTTAAGTTCAATCCCCACATATTTTGATTTCCTTTTTACAAATGTAAAAATGTTCTTATAAACAATCAAATGAGTAAATCCTGTTTCTGTCCACAACTGTGTCTGGCTTTGACCTAAGGGTAGATGACCCCCCCCCCCCTGTGGGACAGTTGAGCTAATGTAGGCTAATGTGATTAGCATGAGGTTGTAAGTAACAAGAACATTTCCCATGACATAGACATATCAGATATGGGCAGCACATTTGGGCAGTCTTGATACAATATTTTTAACATATATGCAATGTTTCATTGGATCAGTCTAAAACTTTGCACATACACTGCTGCCATCTAGTGGCCAAAATCTAAATTGCGCCTGGGCTGGAATAATATATTATGACCTTTCTCTTGCATTTCAAAAATGATGGTACAAAAAAATACAACAAAAAAAGATGATCTTTTACCAGATCTAATGTGTTAAATTATCCTACATTCCTTTCACGTTTCCACAAACTTCAAAGTTTCCTTTCAAATGGTATCAAGAATATGTATATCCTTGCTTCAGGTCCTGAGCTTCAGGCAGTTAGATTTGGGGATGCAATTTTAGGTCGAAAATTGAAAAAAAGGGTCCCATCCTTGATTTAGATGACCTCAGCAGAACTCTCTCACTCACTCCCCTCCAACCAGGGAGACCCAGTTCCCCAAACTTCACGCTGATCCAGCTGAACGAGGAGTTATCTCCTTGAGGAGGAGCCACAATGTGCTGCTCTTCTTCTGCGACGTCGACATCCATTTTACCCTGGACTTCTTTACTTCCTGCAGACTCAATGCAGATCCCGGTGAGGAATGGGGGCTCCTACACTCTTTGAAGAAAGGGTTCCAAAAGGGTTCTTCAGTTGTCCCCATTGGAGAACCCTTTTTGTTTCCAGGTAGATGCCTTTTTTGCTTCCAGGTAGAACCCGCTGCGGAAAGGGTTCTACATGAAACCCAAAAGGATTCTACCCGGAACCAAAAAGAGTTATTCGAAGGGTTCTCCTATGGGGACAGCCAAAAAACCTGTTGAGATTCTAGATAGCACCTTTTTTTCTAAAAGTGTAACGATCTATCAATCTGTCTGTCAGTATTTCTGTCAATGGAAGTTCTAATGGATTCCGATCTTGTCTCATTGCTGCAACTCCCCAAGGGGCAAGGGGCTAGGGAGAGGCGAAGGTCGACTCATGCGTACTGTAGTGGAAATTTCCTGTATTTACCAAATCATGAGAGCCAACCACCACACAAGTCAGAGTTATCATAAAGTCCATCTTTAATTATTATGAGCTCCATCACAACCCTGTGACTCTCAGATCAATTCAATGTCTATAAATGAATTCTCTGAGAGTCCTTACACATTGCAACTGAGATCCTTTAAAGCAAAGACACACATAGCCAGACAGCATTGGCTATAAATTATCATTCAGCTTTGTCTCCTAAACTATGTTCTTATCTCGCTCTTGGTACCACTCAGGACCAAAAACAAAACCTCATCCACTAGCATATATCAAATATACCCCTCCTGGACAAGATCACAGAGACACAGTGACTGGCACACAGACATTGTGGAGCCAAGAGATAATTGGTTCCCCCTCAATCACCCGTTCACATGGTTTAAAAGATACGTTTACATATGAAGACAAGCTTGATCTCTCCCCTTTCTGTGGCCCAAGTAACTGAACCCTGACAGAGAACAGATAACTGCAAACGGCCAACAGTATTATCCAAAAGAAGACATTCCAATGACAAATATCTCACATAAGCATGCAATAAAATGAATAAAACATTTTATTTATAAATGTTACCTAAAGAATTCTGATTCTGCTACGACAGTACTCCGAAATATTACCTGCCAAACTGTGTTTCTTAACACCCGCTCACTTAAACTGGAAACCATCTGCACCAAGGAGGAGGAAACACCATTCAACTGATGCCCAAAGTCAGCCTGCAGGTGCCCGCTAGAGCACGATGAGCCATGTAAAGCACCTCGGCCAAACCCTCCCCTGACCCGGACAACACTGGGCCAATTGTGCAACGCCCTATGGGACTCCCAGTCAAGGCCGGTAATGACACAGCCTGTAGTAACGCCACAACACTGTGATGCAGTCCCTAACTTTGTTTTTCTAACTTTAGGTGATAGTGTTCCACCCATTGTTCTTCAGCCAGTACAATCCATCTCTTATCTACAATAATCACAGCCCCTCTCTTCTTTTCAACAACAACTGGTCAGTCTCCTTATGACATCTGGGTGTGGAAATCCCTTCAAAAGCTGTGTTCACACAGGATACCTGTGTAAATGCAGCCAAAAAGGCATATAATACATTACATTGGGTTCTTTGATACTTATACATTGTGTCTTTTTGCAACAGGTGATAAGGAAGGACGCTGGATTCTGGAGAGATCTTGGGTTTGGAAAGTATAGGTCTGATTTCATCAACATAGGTAAATAACAATATGTTTTTTCATTGACTGACTGACTGACTGACTGACTGACTGACTGACTGACTGACTGACTGACTGACTGACTGACTGATTGACTGACTGACTGACTGTTACTGTAATTTAATTATGCCAATGTGTTTTCATTAATTGAAAACCCTTAATCTATTTTATGAGAATTTGTAAGATTCTTGTTTGCATAAAATAGACGGAGACCAGTCTTTTCAATAATAGGTAACAGAATTTATTCTCGGAGCGCGCTGCCACATTCCCACGAGCAACAGTTTATATATAAATAACATGACGTCATTTCATTGCTTAACAGAATCCCCTCCTCTCGACCGGGACAAAGTGAGGTGAAAAGTTCCTTCTAACTTACTAACACACTCCCAGGTAACTTTTGACCCCTCAACATTATCGATCACCACTTAACTGACAGTTCTAATTAACAGAAAACCTAGGAATGCACTCACTGTCTTATCTTAAACACCCAGAGCTCAGTTTCGTCGGTTCAACCATAGGTTAACGACCTTATCTGTTTACACAGTCCACTTCTTTCTTCCTAGTTGGAATGGTGTTCATTAACTTTAATTACTCCTTGTCTGTGTCACACAATCCCATCTTATGAACTCATATTGTTAATCAGATATAATAAAGCAGAGTATAAGTTTTACTTATTTACAGTTCCATTTAAAATGATTCGTTCAGTCATTTAATCATAATTTTCCCAACACTGACTGACTGACTGATTGATTTATTTTGCCAATTTGAATCTGTGATCTGCACAGGTGGGTTTGACCGGAACACCAAAGGCTGAGGTTTGGAGGATGTTCACCTGTACAGAAAGTACAGAAAGTACATGCACTGCAAGCTGATGGTGATTCACTCTCCCTCCCGAGGCCTCTTCCACCTGTGGTATGAGAAGCAGTGTGCAGACGAGCTGCCGCCAGACAACTATAAGATGTGTATGCAGACCAAGGCCATGAGTGAGGTCTCTCACAGGCACCTGGGGAGCTGTTCTTCACACAGGAGATCCAGGAGCTTCAGAAGAGGTAAAAACTAGAAACTGCCCCATAACCACATATCTAAGATCAGACTACCCTACCGCTTATCCTAAACTTAACCATTAGGGGGTTACACAATATCTGACCCTGGACCAGTGGTTAGGGTAATGAAATCAAAACACCTGGAGAGGAGAGACATCCTCTGGGTTTTGTTGAGAGAACAATGTCTTTCTCCTTCTACAGACTTAACGCAGGGCCTGACGAGGGAGAGTATAGGGATGAGACATGAACTTTGTCATGACATGACAGAAACTTGATTGAATTTTTTCTAAATGGTGATGTTATGTAGGCATACTAACTCATTGTATGTCCTCTATTGCCACCTTCCTTCCTGTACTGAGTCTGAAAGCAGGGAGGTCAGAATAATATTTTACTGTCTTTGTTGTATTGAGACTGTCAGCTTCAGATTATGCCTGCTATGGACTTTCAACTCAATGAAAATAATATTTGTTGCTTTATAACTGTGTCTGAATATGTAATGCTTTAAAGTTTTTAGTTATATGAATTGAAATATGAATTTAGAGAAACAGACTGTCTAAGCATATTCATATTTAGGCCTACGGTACTTCCCTCTTCTTAAAACTGGTGGACACAGAATAAAATATCCTGGCAAATAAAGGACCACATTTGGATACATAAGCACAGTGGGTTCCCAAACATTCTGTGTTACCCATCTAATAGATAAAACCATGTTTATAGCCACAACCCAAGCTTTACGCACAAACCAAGGGGAACTGGCTGGGACCCAACCAACCAACCGACCTGGAGCCCATAACTTGGATAGATCAAGTAGTTAAAAGAATGCTGTAGTTAAAAGAATGCTGATAGCATGCACCATCCTAGCCTTTTATATGATTTGGGCATAGATGAGCAATTGCAGGTACGTCAGTATTTGTGGTGTTTCTGGTCTTGCATTAATAAATTGGGAGAGTCAATATTTCACAACCACTTCTCTCTGTCTCTTCCTGTGTGTGTCAGTGTGTGAGTGTGTGTTGTTTCTTGTTGTGTTGTTTTTGCAGGATGCACAGACATAACCTGTGTGTGCTCACCACTGCCAGTAATCCATGGTCAGACATGTTTCGACACAGGACAGAACACTTTGGCTTGGTAGAACCTCTATAAAATTCTATACTTGCCACACAGGCTATAGATAGATTGTTTCATCTCTATTGTCACCTTTATTTCCATCATCCTTCTAAGGGTCAATATAATCATAGTAAATGAATTGATAATAGTTGGTTTTTGTTACATTGAACACTTTTCCCACAATCAAGAAGTGGAGTTTCCTGCAGTGATGTAACCTCAATTTTGCATAGCTCGAGGGAGGGGTGGAGCGAGTCAAACATCGGGCGACGGCTGTCGTATTTCCTAGCAAGCACGCGATAGGCTCTTCACCTGATCCCACCTCCCTATCATAATCACAGCCAGAGGCCTGCCTGTTTTATTACCGGTGTATATTACTGGAAGGACCAGGAGATTATGAGCGTCTTTTTTTCTTGCTTAAGAATCCGTTATATTATGAAGTTGGGTTGTACCGATTCTAAAGGGTAATGAAAGGAAAACGTAGTGGTTTTAGGGGCTCGTTTGTTTATTAGACAGTAGCCCCCCTTGATAAAACAACAACATTTTGTTTTACATGTTTTTGGTTAGGTTTAGTAAGCCCTACAATATCGATTTTCTTTTTTATATTTGTTTTATTGTTTTGAACAAATAGCGAGGCATGTTCCACTGATAGGCTGTCTCACATCTCGCCGAAAAAAAGCAGACAGACGCCGGACGCTCCGGAGTCTACGGCTTTGTCAAAGACAGAAGTCCAGAGACACAAGATGTTTGAGACTGGTAGAATCCCTCTCGTCCTTCTCGACGTAACCTGCCTTATCCTCGGTATGTAACCGACGTACTTACCATGTTGTTGGCAGTGTTATGCCTTATAGAGTTCCTATTCTATGAGAAGTCATTCTGCACTAGTCTACTGTAGCCTAAACACCAGTTATATTGGAGGTATCACTTTATTACGACTGTTGTAGCTAGGCTACATTATGACTATAGGTGCATGGGTTACTTCTATCTAACAGTAAGTGTCTAAGTCTCTGAATGAATGGGTGTTATATTCCACTCCTCACCCACTACTAGAGATGTTGTGGTCAATAACACTGTTATAATTAAGCAATAAGGGGTGGGTGGGTATGGCCAATATAGTACGGCTAAGGGCTGTTCTTACACACGACGCAACGCTGAATGCCTGGATACAGCCCTTAGCCGTGGTATATTGGCAATATACCACAAACCAATCGAAGTGCCTATTGCTATTATAAACTGGTTACCAACGTAAATAGAACAGGCAGTAAAAATGACTTTTTTGTTTTACCAAGGCTTTCAGCTAGTCAGCATTCAGGGCTCTAACCACCCGGTTTATAATAGCATACAACACACAGTATGGATGTATATTATAAGAACTAGGGCCACGAGTTTTTCCTAACCCATGTCTTGACCAGGTAATAACATTGTGTTCTAGTTTTAGCTATAACTTATCTTATAACCTATAGCCTGTATTGTATTCGATCATTCAGGCCCACAAGGTGTATTTGTTGATTTGAGTGTAGCCTTCTGGTTGCATATTAAACAACAGTCAGAGGGGTAGATCATGGGTTCAATGGGGTTCAGTTATTACATATTGACCACAACATGATTATGCCATTATCCGTAGTGTGTTTTCTCAAGTGTATGTGACTAATTCTCAAATTGGGGTACATTTCATATCCCTCGACTGCGGAGATGGACTCTTGATCTCGTGGTCTTTATCTAAACGTGGTCTGGGTCTGGGTCTGGGTCTTAATAGACTTACTCTAATATAGGGATTTGGCGAAAGGGTCATCACACCATAGCACTGGGTTTTGAGTTTTGGGTTGTTTTTTGCTACAAATTTTTGTGTAACTAAAGGGTGCAGGATTTTGTGATTTCGTGTGATGAAAGACAGTACAACACTACTATTATGAGAAAAAATAGTTTGTTTATGCCACAGGCAGGCTACAGTCGAGCAGAGATGGAGTCAAAACTGGAACTCTGTGAGAAAAACAAGACCCAAGCCAACCATCTTCAAACATCATAAAAATAATGTTGGCCCTCCGGTTTCCTCATTTTAAAAAGCAAGGTTGTCTAGCACTTTCGTGTTGTCTCACCCCTACTTAGTCAGATAACTCCGACAAGTCTTGTCAAGATATGGTACTTAGTGCCGTTAACCATGTGATCCTAAATCTGTCCCTAAGTGCAACTTGGAGTAAGTGTCTAGTGTAACACTTTTAAAAAATATCTGAATTTTCCCCACCTTTTGTGACCAATTAGAAGCAGTCAGAATGTTCAACGAAGGATGGCACATTGTGTCCATACTCCCCAACAGGACAGGCTCTAATCAAAGACCTGTGACTGCTACACTCTTAGAAAAAAGGGTTCCACAAGGGTTCTTCAGATTTCACCATAAGATTACCATTTTTGGTTCCAGGTAGAAACCTTTATTGGTTTTAGGAAGAACCCTTTTAGGTTACATGTAGAACCCACTGTGGAAAATAGTTCTACATGGATGACAAAAGGGTTCTAGTATGGGGACAGCCAAAGAACCCTTTAAGGTTCTAGAGGGCACCTTTTTTTCTAAGAGTGTGGTTAACTAATTTAGGCTGGAATCTGCCGACAGGGGTTGAATGTGCTTTACTGGCCAGAATCAAGATAGAGCAAGTCTGGTCGTGTAACCTGAGTGATTCAAATAGCAAATGAAGTTACTTCAGCTGTGAAGAGAGTACGTGGGTTGAATAGAAGGGTATTTTAAGAAGCAACAACCCTAGTTCGAAATTACAACAAACTTGGTTGAACTTTGAAGCTGATGAAGACTGACACTGTGAATTGGGAATAGTGGGTCGTAGTATATGTAGCCTTCTGCTAGGTACAAATAAAGATGCAAGAGAGATGGCTTCCCTCGAGAGACTGAACGAGATATCAGGACATGGAATTCTTCATTGGTATCCTATTGTATAGTTAGACCTGTGTTTTCCATATTTCGCTTGGTGAAGGCCTAATTGTGAACATGTTGTGGAGTGTGAGAAATCAGATGAGAGCAGTGTAGCGTAAGAGAGTAATCCACTCTGTTACAGGTGATTTGGACTGTGTGCATGAGTGAGTCTGGCTGAGTGTGTGAAGCATTTTAGACATCCATGCCAGTGTAGGACATGGAGATGTGTGAAACTTACTCCTCAGCTTGAAGTGTCCCCCCGCTTTTCGCCAGCCACCGACTGGTAAGACGCTTCAGGAACGCGGTCACATGTGCTAGCAAGGTAGAGCTACTGGGTTCGATCCTCGGTGTGAGCTGAATCAGGAGGAAGTGGTACTCACTAAGCAAGCAACGTGACATCTTTTACACCAGAATCTCCGTCAAATCATGTTATCGTTAGTTAGGTCAGCTAACCTTAACTGAAACACCCTGCGCTGACTCATCGACTAGCTAGCCTGGTTGCCAGTCTGTTTCAGAGTAGTAAGGCTCATTCATTTTAGAAACAGGTGTTCTCTGATTTTCCTATTGTTTTTTTTCTCTTACTTACTTTTTAGACTCTATTATTTAAGAGTGTTGTGTCCCTCCTTTATTGAATTGACTTTTACATTTATTTGTTACCTTGGTAATGAGTGGGCTATTTGGTAAGGTGAGAGGGAGGTCAGAGCTGGAGAGAATGGTATAACCAAATCAAGTGAAAGCATGAAGAAGCACGCCTTATTTGCATATTGATTTTCATCAGGTTTTGCCTACCAAGTTCCTTTTTCCTGTGACGGTTTGGTCAACAGAGTGTTTTAAAGAATTACAGCAGAACCTTAAAAGTATGTTTACAAAGGCTAGTTTGAGCTAAGGAGACTATTTCTGATTATCTCTATCTTTATTTGTCTCTCTCTCTCTCCAGTTGGGCTTCCCTTTGTGATCCTCACCCCTCAGCACAATCCCTTCAACAGGGGTTTCTTCTGTAATGATGAGTCCATCAGATACCCCTTGAAAGAGGACACCATATCCTACCAGTTACTGGGGGGAGTCATGATCCCTTTCACACTGATTGTGGTAAGTCATTACCTTCGCTCTGTTCTCAGATGTTCTCTTCAACATATCAGGTATTTGTGTTTTAAGTGTATATGGTAAAAAGTACAATAATTTGAGACAATATGTCAATCTATTCGATTCACCTCAGTTAAAGATGACTTCTCTTGCTTTCACAGGTAGTCAGTGGTGAGTGCCTTGGCGTCTATATGACTCATATAAAGACCAAATCATCCTTGGGGACTAACTACGTGGCGCGCATCTACAAAGCAGTGGGCAGCTTCCTGTTCGGGGCTGCTGCTAGCCAATCACTGACGGACATTGCCAAGTACTCGATTGGTCGTCTGCGTCCCCACTTCCTGGCTGTGTGTAAGCCTATGTGGGACCGTATCAACTGCATTGCTGGAGGCTACATCGAGAACTTCACCTGTACCGGGGACAAAAACATGGTGGATGAGGCTAGGTACAGTAGAGGTTTCCTAGGGTTACATCCCAAGAGATGATATTGCTGCAAAATCGAGACTGAAAAACTTTGAACTCTACTGGCAAATGTAAAAGCTTGAAAGATGTTTGCGAGGCTGTAAACCCAGTTTCCCTTCATCTTTTTTTTGTCTTCTGTTTTACAGACTTTCCTTTTTTTCTGGTCACTCATCCTTCTCTATGTACTGTATGCTGTTCCTAGCAGTAAGTATAGCAGTGGGCATACTGTGCTCATTGTTACATACAGTGATGCTACAACAGTTCAGTTCTTTCTCTGTCCCCAAGCAATAGCTCCCTTTCATGATGTTGATGGTGTCCTTTTTCCCTCTCTCTTTTAGCTGTACATCCAGGCCAGACTGCAGACAGAGTGGGCCAGGCTCCTCAGACCCACCATCCAGTTCTTCCTGGTGGCAACGTCCATCTACGTGGGGCTGTCACGCGTCTCAGACTACAAACACCACTGGAATGACGTACTTACTGGCCTCCTGCTGGGGGCGATAGTTGCAATACTCACGGTGGGTAGCTAGCTATTGGCCAACGGTTCCCAACTAGTTTGCCTTGAGGGACTCTCATGTGTGCCTCAAAACTTTTTAACACTCACTTATAAATGTGGAATGCACATGGAATTTTGATTTGGGAGCACTACTGCCTGTCAGATAATACATTTATTTATTTATTTTTTACCTTTATTTAACTAGGCAAGTCAGTTAAGAACAAATTCCTATTTTCAATGACGGCCTAGGAACAGTGGGTTAACTGCCTGTTCAGGGGCAGAACGACAGATTTGGACCTTGTCAGCTCGGGGGGTTGAACTTGTAACCTTCCGGTTACTAGTCCAACGCTCTAACCACATTAAATGGCACATGGTTACTGGTTATGGTTATTTCTTAATATATGGCTCTGGGCTTAGCTATACTGCCATAGAAACAAACAGAGCATGGCATTGAGTTTGTGACTGCACCTTTACCGTGCAAAGAAACGCTTGTCTGTAGACCAAACCATGAAGAACTATTTTACAATTTTCTGGCGCAGATTCGCTATTTAATCTATAAAAAATGTTGTCACAGAAAATAGATGATCTGCAGTATGGATCAGAGGAGATGGCAGTGATTACCACAAAATACATTAATAGGAACATTTTAGGTGTGCCGCCGAATTGTATTTCCCATCAAGATGCTCCACGGTTTAAAAAATGTTGGGAACCACTGCTATAGGTTATAGACACGGGTGGGCCCTGGGCACTGGCCCAGCCAGATTGACAACAGGCCCTGCCGATTAGGGTAAACACGTAAAGTAGGTTGATAGCCACTTGTTGTAGTTCATTATTCACATTGACACAGGTAGCTAGTTAAATGCATAATAGTGGGCACCTTGTGTTTCTGCATGGAATTATATATGAACAAACCATGTAGTCACTGCAAGTAGTTTCCTCGGTTTCCGTCTCCATTGTATAAGAAATGCTGTCCTCTCCTCTCCCAACATAGGTGTTCTGTGTGTCCGATTTCTTCAAGACGCCTGTTGATCCAGTAGAGATACAAGAGGAGACGTCCCACCCCAGTCTACAGGACAACCCTGCAAATGGGATCCACTACGGAAGCACAGAATGAAGCTCTGACTACAACATGGACAATGCATTGAGGACAAGTAGCATGTTAAGCTAGCTACAACTACTTGCCATCCGCTTCAGAGGACTATGGTTATTTATTTCCATGCATTTCAGGTCATTGGCATTGACTGTCGTGGAAATATCATGTTGCCTGAGCCCTGTAGACAGATGTTAAGTCCTCTCAGAGCCAATGATCTTGCCTATGTGTGTTGAGCTAACAGTCCTTGTGTTCAATTCCTGGTCTTTGTGTGCAATTGCGATGCGATGTCTGCTCTTGTTGGAACGGTTGGGATTGCATTGGTTTGAGGATTGTGTTTGAAATGAATGAAATTCAAGTTTTTTACAGTGAGTAATGAGTGTCCATGTGTGTAGCCTGGCCAATAATAAGTCTTACACCTGGGAATGAAATATTATGACTGTCCCAAAGCTTAAATGAAAGTCAGGAGACTTACTGAGCTCTGCAATGATGTGCTATGTACTGTATATATTTTTTTAATACTGCCTTCGCCAGATTGTTGCTGACACTTACTCAAAGCTCCCTGGAAACTCCTTACACATGTGTCCAAGTGTAGAAATCATGGCAACAAATACACAAATTAACGTTTTGACATTTGTATGCAAATGTACTGTTGTAAAAACTGTGTTTTGAGCTTTTCGGAAAACAAAATGCTAGCTATGTGACACAAATAAAGATGGAATTCCATTTTGGTACTTTGGTACAACTGTGTCTGAGACACATTTTGTGAACTGTAGAAGTGTGTGCGTTGTTTAGTGAGATCGTGAGGAACTACCCATACAGAAAGCCCAAAACCATAACTGTCACATTGATGTAAATGGATGTCATCAATGGATGTCCCATTGACGTAAAGGATCTCTTTTTGAGGTAAGAGTTAGGTGGGGCCCAGGAAGTAAGGCAGGGTGGGGTCAAAACACACGGACCATATTCCTTTCCTAATGTTCCTCAAGAGCCAAAGTACAGACTTCAGATTAAAATATAGAGGCGTACTCACCACAAGTCTGGAACTACATATTTGTGTTCTGTCTCACACTCAGCTGTTGTGGGTGTGTCCTCAACTTTCAGCCACACCCATAGACATTATGGACATGCAATTGGTAATTAAATCATCTTTAAATTAAACACATTCTTATGTAAAATGCACCATAGTCCTTTCACTAACAACTGCTGTCATTGCTTAGTTGCTGACCAGCAACTGCACAAACAGTGAGGTACTTTCAGTTATACTACAGTTGAAGACGGAGGTTTACATACACCTTAGCCAAATACATTTCAACTCAGTTTTTCACAATCCCTGACATTTAATCCAAGTAAAAATTCCCTGTTTTAGGTCAGTTAGGATCACCACTCAATTTTAAGAATGTGAAATGTCAGAATAATAGTAGAGAGTGATTTATTTCAGCTTTTATTTATTTTTTCACATTCCCTGTGGGTCAGAAGTTTACATGCACTCAATTAGTATTTGGTAGCATTGCCATTAAATTGTTTAACTTGGGTCAAACGTTTCGGGTAGCCTTCCACAAGCTTCCCACAATAAGTTGAGTGAATTTTGGCCCATTCCTCCTGACAGAGCTGGTGTAACTGAGTCAGGTTTGTAGGCCTCGTTGCTCGCACGCGCTTTTCAGTTCTGCCCACAAATTGTCCATAGGATTGAGGTCAGGGCTTTGTGATGGCCACTCCAATACCTTGACTTAAGCCATTTTGCCACAACTTTGGAAGTATACTTGGTGTCATTGTCCATTTGGAAGACCCATTTGCGACCAAGCTTTAACTTCCTGACTATCTTGAGATGTTGCTTCAATATATCCATACAATTTTGTCCTTCCTCATGATGGTGTCTATTTTGTGAAGTGCACCAGTCCCTCCTGCAGCAAAGCACCCCCACAACATGATGCTGCCACCCCTGCGCTTCACAGTTGGGATGGTGTTCTTTGGCTTGCAAGCCTCCCCTTTTTCCCTCCAAACATAATGATGGTCATTATGGCCAAAAAGTTATATTTATGTTTCATGAGAACATTTCTCCAAAAAGTACAATCTTTGTCCCCATGTGCAGTTGCAAACCGTAGTCTGGCTTTTTTTTATGGCGGTTTTGGAGGAGTGGCATCTTCCTTGCTGAGTGGCCTTTCAGGTTATGTTGATTTTGGACTTGTTTTACTGTGGATATAGATACTTTTGTACCTGTTTCCTCCAGCATCTTCACAAGGTCCTTTGCTGTTGTTCTGGGATTGATGTGCACTTTTCACACCAAAGTACATTCATCTCTAGGAGACAGTCTCCTTCCTGAGCAGTATGACGGCTGCGTGGTCCCATGGTGTTTATACTTGCGTACTATTATTTGTACAGATGAACGTGGTACCTTCAGGTGATTGGAAATCGGAGGATGAATCAGGATATAAAAAATAAAAAAAAATTAAACTAGGCAAGTCAGTTAAGAACAAATTCTTATTTTCAATGATGGCCTAGGAACAGTGGGTTAACTGCCTGTTCAGTGGCAGAACGACAGATTTTGTATCTTGTCAGCTCAGGGATTTGAACTTGCAACCTTTCAGTTACTAGTCCAATGCTCTAACCACTAGGCTACCCTGCAGCCCCTTGTGGAGGTCTACAATTTATTTTCTGAGTTCTTGGCTGATTTCTTTTGATGTTCCCATGATGTCAAGCAAAGAGGTAGGCCTTGAAATACATCCACAGGTACACCTCCAATTGACTCAAATTATGTCAATTAGCCTATCAGAAGCTTCTAAAGCCATGACACCATTTTCTGGAATTTTCCAAGCTGTTTAAAGGCAGTCAATGTAGTGTATGTAAACTTCTAATCCACTGGAATTGTGATACAGTGAATTATAAGTGAAATAATCCATCTGTAAACAATTGTTGGAAAAATGACTTGTGTCATGTACAAAGTGCATCATATTCAAAGGAAAGGAGCAATCTGCAGTTGTTTCAATCATTTTTGTACTTATAAATTAATATATACCCATTTATTCTTGAAGAATATAACTTATAAAAGCCTCACGAGCTAGGTTTAATTGTCGTTCCCCATCAGAACCCAAAATATTAAGTTATTTTACTCCAATGTTTGTAAGCACCCTACATTTAAACACTATACAGCCTCAAACCATGTTTAAAACTATCATTTTAATATCATGGATGGTCAGTCCTTCCAGTATCCATAGCTCTTTCTATGAATTTGAGTGGTAACATTTCTCTTGATCAGCTTCTTACCAAAAGTCATGGGATCGCCGCTCTGCAGATTGGTCCTTTAATTTCTCTGTTTCAAAGTTCTGAGACTACAAAGGGTAAGATACTACTTAAAAAATATATTGAATAGAATGAAATGTAATGTTCACCATATGATGTTCATGTGAAATACATTTATGTTCATGTGACTTTTGAATTGATAAACTAAGTGACTATACAAGCTGGTATTGTTTACTTTGATTTAATAAAGGGTCTGAACAGCTGATACCAGAGAAAGATCTTTAGGATAAAAAAAATACAACACTACTATTCCTCTACTAGATGAACCAGTTGTCATGGTTAAGTACGCATGAAATGTGCAGAGGTCAAATGTTGTTTTGAACACCATAAACTGACAGCTGCTAAACACAAAGAAAAGGCACATGCACATATGGTTTATTTAACCAGTCAACTTCCACTTGGTGTTCTCAAACTTGCTGAAGATCTCATCTCTGTTAAGGTTGGACTCACTCAGTTTCAATTTGTAATCAGACTCAAGTGTTTCACGTTGATAAATGTAACCATATCTTTATCACTGAGCTTGTTCTGATCTTAGCCACTCTCACCAGGCTACAAAAGAGACTTTTGACCCAGACATGTCTTCATTGACAGGAGCCCCATTAATACTGACACACTACTCTCACACTTGTCAAGCAATGCAGTGTGTTCAAATGAATCAGCTGGGAAAATGCTGTTAAATGCACTAATTGTATAACAATTTAGTGAAAAAACTACTAGAAATAACATGTAATTCAGATGACATTGTCTGCTCGCATGCAGTCAACCAGATCAACTACCACGCTCTAGTGGACAAACTAACATTGCAGCAGGGAGGTAAATGGATGACCTGTCTGACTGTAGCAAAGGATTTGACAAGTAACACTCCAAAATGAATAACCCCATTATTTTCAGAGTTCAGTCATACATGGAATGCAAGTTCAAATTGTATTACTAAGAGTAATAACATTTTGACAAGCATGTGCAGACTTACTGGGGTTGTTATTGTTTCAATACGCAAAAGGGCTGTATTGGTCCAGATTTATGGGCGAGAAGCTGTATTAGATAAACCTCTCGTAATCATGTCTGTTTTACAAGTGTGGATACCTTTATTTCCATCATATCAAATGAGTTACACCCATATTCCAGCATTACAGAAACTGGACACTCATGAGCTCTGCCAGCAACAAATATTTCCCAATAGACATTCCAACAGTTGCTAAACAATCAATGCCATACATTTCTTTCCAACAATGAAATGCTTTATGGTTGATTGAGTGTGCTACGTTTCTTGTGATGCAAAAGTGAAGATTTTGATATCCTGTAATTGAGACCACCCAAATTTGTTTATTTTAACTCATGAAATTCATGAACAAAGTCACAAGATATTTAGAGTAGTTTGAGTATATAAAGACCCACAGTGGGAGAAACAGTTACTGCATTAGAACAGAGCGCAGGAATTATTTTTCACATGACATTTTATTCCCTTCAACTGGATAATCTGCTGGACCGGCAGTCTACCACGAACAGTCAAATTTTACCACAGCACTCTAGGGTTGTACAATTTTATTTCTTCTTAGGAGAAATCTGTACATTGAGGTTCTGGCCTTCAGTGTTTCACATACATATAATATTAGGACAATGCGACAGACCGTAAGCACACTGAAGGATCAGGAGCAGTTTCGCTCTTTACTCAAAGCTGGACAGGAAGGTCAACACAATCTCCTTCAGTTTGGCGTCAGCTGTCGGTGAGATCATACCATCGGTCCTGGAATAAAAGAGTCTCATTACTTCAGATTAAATTCATATCAACCTTCATAATGATTAACGTCAGCCATAGATTTTTACTGATTACTCAGATGGTCCCGTTACCTGATGGTGGTGAGCAGGTCCTGGTGCTGGCTGAGGACGTGTACAAGGAAGGCCTTCTCAAACCTGGTGATCTTGGCAGGGTCCATCTTGTCCAAGTGACCTCTGACACCAGCGTAGATGACTGTCACCTGCTCCTCAATGGCCATGGGGCCTGGGGGAGGGAGAGAAAGTTAAATAAAAATACATGTCTCCCCAAATTAAGGAGTGGCCCTGGTTGACAACATACAAAATGTTCAACTTTATTAGCACGCTGGGTGGTGACACTCACAGTACTGTCCCTGTTTGAGCAACTCAGTGAGGCGGACACCCCTGTTGAGCAGCTGCTGGGTGGCAGCGTCCAGGTCAGAGCCGAACTGGGCAAAGGCAGCCACCTCACGGTACTGGGCCAACTCTAGCTTCATGGTTCCAGCCACCTACACACAGTAAAGGACCACAATCGTATTATGGATTTAGGAGACTGATTCCAAGTGAGAAAATATTCTGGGGTAACTGGTCAACTGCAATGAAATAAAAAGTTTGTCTGCATTTATCTGCTGTATAATATCAGTCCCCTTAGAGCCCCAGGTCACACCTGCTTCATGGCCTTGGTCTGGGCAGCCGATCCGACTCTGGACACAGACAGACCCACGTTGATGGCTGGGCGGATACCTTTGTAGAACAACTCAGTCTCCAAGAAGATCTGCAGGGGAGAGAGAGCACACTTCTGTTTAGGGATTACATTAAACTTTGATAAGTTGACTGGAGGATACGGCAAGTGGGGCCAATAATAATATGACCACTCTCCACACCGCACCCACCTGTCCGTCAGTGATAGAGATGACGTTGGTAGGGATGTAGGCAGACACGTCTCCAGCCTGGGTCTCAATGACGGGCAGAGCGGTCAGGGAGCCGCCTCCGAAGTTGTCGTGCATCTTGGCAGCTCTTTCCAGCAGACGGGAGTGTAGGTAGAACACGTCACCGGGGTAGGCCTCGCGACCAGGGGGACGACGCAGCAGCAGGGACATCTGACGGTAGGCTACAGCCTGGAGGGATTTAGGAAGGATGCGAATACAGCTGTTAAACATGGGTAGATTAACAGAGCCTGGTTCCTTTATTTTTTCTTTATGAATCAGCATCACACCCAAGACTTTACTCAGCACAGACTTCCCCCTTCTCACCTGCTTGGACAAATCATCATAGATGATGAGGCCGTGCTTGCCGTTGTCTCTGAAGAACTCTCCCATGGAGCAGCCAGAGTATGGAGCCAGGTACTGCAGGGGAGCAGCATCAGAGGCTGTAGCAGACACCACAATGGTGTATTTCATAGCATCAGCGTCAGTCAGCCTCTTCACCAGCTGGGCCACAGTGGATCTCTTCTGGCCAATGGCAACATAGATACAGTACAGCTTCTTCTTCTCATCTTTGCCTTCGTTGAAACGCTTCTGGTTGATAATGGTGTCAATGGCAATAGCAGTTTTGCTGTTAGAATAGAAGCGGGAATTTGTATTAGATTACAGTTCTAGTGTCAGAGTAAACAAATAATTACTACAAATATAACTGCATGGCTTTAAAGTTGAATGGGAGGCAATAGAAAATGGTTGAAGCGCTGTCTACTACCCTCCAGGTAAAGGCAAATTAAGTGTAGATAGAACATTAACACATTCACAATTGTTTGACACATTGAACACGCAGAGTTGTAATCCCCAAATAGCCCGACTACGGGATAGATGGCACCAGGCCATTTGTTTACCCAGTCTGCCGGTCACCGATGATCAGCTCACGCTGGCCACGGCCAATGGGCACCAGGCTGTCCACGGCCTTGATACCCGTCTGCATGGGCTCCTTCACAGAGATACGGGGGATGATGCCAGGGGCCTTCAGACCCACACGCCTACGGATGCTCGACCCAAGAGGACCCTGAGGGACAAAGAAGGGTTATCACTATTCTGATCAGACCGATATGCCCAGACCGCAGTAAACCTGTAGTCATAACCCAAGGACCCTAGATCTGAAAGGATCAGGTGGGAGATCCTTTTTTATTGTGGCATCCAAGATGTTTGGGTGTAAAAATACATCTTCATGAATTCTTAAAATGAACTAACATTATGTTATACTATTAACTATGAATGTTTTCAAGAGTGCGCCGACAATGGTCTTCCTGTTCCTACCTCATCCTATACAACTACTTCTGTACACCTTTCCTATTCATATACTGTCCATACACATACAGTGCCTTCAGAATGTATTCTTATCCCTCTACTGCACATTTTGTTGCGTTACTGCCTGAATTCAAAATGGATTAAATAGATTTCACGATCACTCATCCACACAAACACAAGGGAAAACATGTTTAGAAATGTTGGCAAATTTACAAAAAAAAAGAAATACAGAAATCTCATTTACACAAGTACTCACACCCCTGAGTCAATAGCTATGCTCTCTAGCGGTGTTCGAATACTCATACTAGCTGCACTGTGTGTGACGTTAATTGAGTATGTAGTATGCTTATTGGTCATAGTATGACAAACGTTCCTGGATGTCGTACTACAGTCGCCAAAATAAAAAGTATACATGCAGTGGACACCATTTCTGTGCTTTTAGGGTCCATAATGCAAATCTTCAGAAAATGAGCGTGGCTTAACATTTTCAGATTTGAAGAAAATATGCAGCCAAAGTCCAAGGAAAGCGTATAGAAATATATTGCTTTAACAAATGTTTTTTTTTTAAATAAAGCAATGTAATAAAGTAATTACTTTTCAAATAAGGTACATTACGTTAGCTGACAATTTGTTAGCTACACTTCCCTTACAAACAGCATATCATTAATGCAGTTGCTTGTATGTACCAGTATGTTAGCTAGCTACCTAACGTTAGTTGGCTACTACATCGAACTTGCCAGTATTTTAACTATACGCCATCAAACTACCCACCCAACGTGTATGGACTTGATTATTCATGTCATTCTTAGCGGTATAGTTGTGCGTTCTCAATGGAAGTTGTAAGATGTCTTGCTAAACATTTGTTACGCTAACAAGCTAGCAAGAAGTAACACAGCAACAGAATCAACTTCCGGTAAACAAGCGATATGAGTATTCAAACACAGCTAATGTTAGAATCTTTGGAAGCCATTACAGCTGTCAGTCTCTGGTTAAGTCTAAACGTTGTACAATACTTGCACATTTCTTTTAAATTCTTCAAGATCTGCCAAGTCTTTTGTTGATCATTGCTAGACAACTATTTTCAGGTCTTGCCATACATTTTCAAGTCGATTTAAGTCAAAACTGTAACTAGGCCACTCAGGAACATTCAACGTCATCTTGGTAAACAACTCATGTACATTTGTCCTTGTGTTTTAGGTTATTGTCATGCTGAAAGGTAAATTTGTCTCCCAGTGTCTTGTGGAAAGCAGACTGAACAAGGTTTTCCTCTAGGAATTTGCCTATGCTTATCGCTTGTGTGTGATATATATATATATATATATCACACACACACACACACACACACACACACACACACACACACACACACAGCTAAAAACAAAACAAAAGGGAACACTTAAACAACAATGTAACTCCAAGTCAATCACACTTCTGTGAAATCAAACTGTCCACTTAGGAAGCAACACCGAATGACAATGTCACATGCTGTTGTGCAAATAGAATAGACAACAGATGGAAATTATAGGCAATTAGCAAGACACCCCCAATAAAGGAGTGGTTCTGCAGGTGGTGACCACAGAGCACTTCTCAGTTCCTATGCTTCCTGGCTGATGTTTTGGTCACCTTCGAATGCCGGCAGTGCTTTCACTTTAGTGGTAGCATGAGAGTCTACAACCCACACAAGTGGCTCAGGTAGTGCAGCTCATCCAGGATGGCACATCAATGCGAGCTGTGGCAAGAAGGTTTGCTGTGTCTGTCAGCGTAGTGTCCAGAGCATGGAGGCGCTACCAGGAGACAGGCCAGTACATCAGGAGATGTTGCCCTCCTACGGCGTCCTCCACAACCCAGCAGCAGGACCGCTACCTCCACCTTTGTGCAAGGAGGAGTAGGAGGAGCATTGCCAGAGCCCTGCAAAATGACCTCCAGCAGGCCACAAATGAGCATGTGTCTGCTCAAACGGTCAGAAACAGACTCCATGAGGGTGGTATGAGGGCCCGACGTCCACAGGTGGGGGTTGTGCTTACAGCCCAACACCGTGCAGGACGTTTGGCATTTGCCAGAGAACACCAAGATTGGCAAATTCGCCACTGGCGCCCTGTGCTCTTCACAGATGAAAGCAGGTTCACACTGAGCACATGTGACAGAGGTGACAGAGTCTGGAGACGCCATGCAGAACATTCTGCTGCCTGCAACATCCTCCAGCGTGACCGGTTTGGGGGTGGGTCAGTCATGGTGTGGGGTGGCATTTCTTTGGGGGGCCGCACAGCCCTCCATGTGCTCGCCAGAGGTAGCCTGACTGCCATTAGGTACGGAGATGAGATCCTCAGACCCCTTGTGAGACCATATGTTGGTGCGGTTGGCCCTGGGTTCCTCCTAATGCAAGACAATGCTAGACCTCATATGGCTGGAGTGTGTCAGCAGTTCCTGCAAGAGGAAGGCATTGATGCTATGGACTGGCCCGCCCGTTCCCCAGACCTGAATCCAATTGAGCACATCTGGGACATCATGTCTCGCTCCATTGCACCAGACTGTCCAGGAGTTGGCGGATGCTTTAGTCCAGGTCTGGAAGGATATCCCTCAGGAGACCATCCGCCACCTCATCAGAAGCATGCCCAGGCATTGTAGGGAGGTCATACAGGCAAGTGAAGGCCACACACACACACACTACTGAGCCTCATTTTGACTTGTTTTAAGGACATTACATCAAAGTTGGATCAGCCTGTAGTGTGGTTTTCCACTTTAATTTTGAGTGTGACTCCAAATCCAGAACTCCATGGGTTGATAAATTTGATTTCCATTGATAATTTGTGTGATTTTGTTGTCAGCACATTAAACTAAGTATTTAATAAGAATATTTCATTCAGATCAAGGGTGTGTTATTTTAGTGTTCCCTTTATTTTTTTTGAGCAGTGTATATTAAACTCCCAAGAAAAGCATACCCATAACATGATGCAGTCACCACCATGCTTGAAAATATGAAGAGTGGTACTCAGTGCTATGTTGATTTACCCCAAACAGAACACTTTGTTTTCAGGACAATGTTAATTTAGTTAGGGCCTCCAAAGTGGTGCAGCAGTCTAAGGCACTGATCAGTGTTAGAGCCAGCACTACAGATCTGGGTTCAATCCCGGGATGTGTAGCAGTCGGCCATGACTAGAAGACATAAAGTAGCGCACAATTGGCCCAGCATCGTCCGAGTTAGGACAGCTGGAATGTCCTTGTCCCATCACGCTCCAGTGAGTCACTGTGGCGTCCGGGCAAATGAACGCTGGCGTTGGTCGCCAGCTGTACGGTGTTTCCTCAGACACATTGGTGGGACTGGCTTCCGTGGTAAAAGAGCAGTGCGGCTTGGCAGGGTCATGTTTCAGAGGGCGCACGGTTCTCAACCGCCGCCCCTCCTGAGTACGCACGGGAGTTGCAGTTATGGGACAAAACTAACTACCAATTAGATTAGAAATTGGGGAGAATAAATTTTTTTATATATAAAGTTAATTTATTTGCCACATTTGTCAGTTTTATTATGTACAGGTTCTCTTCTCACAGTCATGGAGGTTAGTATTGTGGAGTAATAACTACAACGTTGATCCATCCACAGTTCTATCACAGCTATTAAACTAACTGCTTTAAACTATTGGCCTCAGTGAAGTCCCTGAGTGGTTTCCTTCCTCTCTGGCAACGGAGTTTGGAAGGACAGCTGTATATTTGGTGCGATTGGGTGTATTAATACACCATCCAAAGTAATTAATACATTCATCATGCTCAAAGGGATATTCAATGTCCACTTTTTAAAAAAATAAAACATTTTTACCAAATCGACCAAGAGGTGTCCTTTGCAAGGCATTGGAAAACCTCCCTGGTCTTTGTGGTTGAGCCTGTGTTTGAAATTCACTGCCCGACTGAGTGAATGTACAGATATTTGTATGTGTTGGGTACAGAGAGAGAGTAAAAAATAATGTTAAACACTATTGTACAGAGTAAATGCAACTAAAGATCTTTTTTTTTTTTTTACTGCTGAACTTATTTAGGCTTGCCATAACAGGGTTGAATACTCATTACTCAAGGCATTAAAAGCTTTTCATTTTTAATTGATTTGTAAAACATTTGACATTATGGGGCATTGTCTGTAGGCCAGTGACTTTAAAATTAATGTAAAAAAATACTTTCAGGCTGTAACAAAATGTGGAAAAATTAATGGGGTAATGTGAATACTTTCTGAAGGCACTAAATCCATCTATTCCAGACCGACATTGTTCTTTCTTATCTCTTTAATTTTAGGGATTTGTGTGCATTGTTAGGCATTACTGCACTGTTGGAGCTAGAAGCATAAGCATTTTGTGGCACCTGCAATAACATCTGCAATACGTGTACACGACCAACAATATTTGATGAATAACAATTAACTACATAAATCTGCCCTCACCTTTCCGTCGATGGCATTGCCCAGAGCGTCCACCACACGACCCAGCAGCTCCACACCCACTGGCACATCCACGATGGCACCAGTCCTCTTCACAATGTCACCCTCTTTGATCAGCTTGTCATTACCGAACACCACAACACCAACATTGTCAGGCTCCAAGTTCAGAGACATACCCTAGAAAAGAGGATAGAAGATGTTTTGTTAAAATGTACTGATTGACAACAGTAGTAGACGGAAAAGCTTAATCTGTTAAAAATGGTTCAGTTAGGATTCATAAACAAAATTTCTCCTAGATCTGCACCTTGAGCCCAGAGGAGAACTCCACCATCTCCTCTGCCTGAACATTCCTGAGACCATACACTCTGGCGATACCGTCACCAATGGACAGCACACGTCCAGTCTCTTCCAGATCAGCACTGGTGTCAGCACCCAGGATCTTCTCCTCCAGGATGGAGGACACCTCGGCAGTGCCTAAAATGTAGAAGATATACACATAAAACATAAAAAAGTTTACATTAAAACTGGTCGAGCTGCCCAGTGACACATGCCTACCAGACAAGCTAAATGAATTCTATGCGCGCATTGAGACAAGCAACACCGAAGCATGCATGGGAGCAGCAGCTGTTCCAGACGCTGTGTGATCATGCTCACCATAGCCTATGTGAGAAAGACCTTTAAACAGCCCTAGACCCACTCCAATTTGCATACCGCCCAAACAGATCCACAGATGACGCAGTCTATGGCACTCAACACTGCCCTTTCCCACATTGAACGCTGAGCTTTAGTCAACACCATAGCACCCTCAAAGCTCATCAAAGCTAAGGACCCTGGGACTAAACACCTCCCTCTGCAACAGGATCCTGGACTTTGACGGGCCGCCCCCAGGTGGTAAGGATACGCAACACCACATCTGCCACGCTGATCATCAACACGGAGGCCCCTCAGGGGTGCATGCTTAGTCCCCCACTGTACTCTGTTCACCCATGACTGCGTGGCCAAGCACTACTCCAACACCATCATTAAGTTTTCCGACGACAACAGTGCCTGATCACTGATAACGATGAGACAGCCTATAGGGAGGAGGTCTGAGACCTGGAAGTGTGGTGCCAGGACAACAACCTCTCTCTCAATGTGATAAAAACAAAGGAGATGATCGTGGACTACAGGTAAAAAATAAAAAAAATAAAAAAATGGACCTTTATTTAACTAGGCAAGTCAGTTAATAACAAATTCTTATTTTCAATGACGGCCTAGGAACAGTGGGTTAACTGCCTGTTCAGGGGCAGAACGACAGATTTGTAACTTGTCAGCTCGGGGGTTTGAACTTGCAACCTTCCGGTTACTAGTCCAACGCTCTAACCACTAGGCTACCCTGCCGCCCCAGGGTAGGGCCAAGCACACCCCCATTCTCATCGATGGGGCTGTAGTGGAGCAGGTTGAGAGCATCAAGTCCAAGCACAAAAAAACAGTTGTAAAGAGAGCATGACAACACCCATTCCCTCTCAGGAGACTGAAAAGATTGGGCATGGGTACTCAAAAGTCATACAGCTGCACCGTCGAGAGCATCCTGACCAGTTGCATCACAGCCCGGTATTGCAACTGCTCAGCCACGCTGGTTTATCATCTATGCATAGTCACTAACTCCACCTACATATAGATATTAGACTAACTTGTAGCCCCACACATTGTGTCAGTACCTGTACCCCCTGTATATAGCTTCTTATTGTTGATCTTTTATGCTTTAGTTTATTTTGTAAATACTTTTCTTCAAACAGCATTTTTGGTTAAGGGCTTGTAAGTAATAATTTCATGGTAAGGTCTACACCTGCTGTACTCGGCACATGTGACAAATAAGAACGATTTTCATTTTTGTTCATATATCACCACCATAGAGTAATCTCAGTTTATACAGGGGCAAATTAAGATAGCAACATTATGTTTTTGTTTTCAAATGTCATCTAAACCTAATGTGCCCAGCTCATAACAAGTGAAACTTGTGGCAAAACTGGATTTCTGATCCAAGAACAGAAGGTCATTCCTTGAGTCCCCATTCTCTCTATACTTACCGGTCTTCGCAGCAAGACATGGTCTGTGTGTGTGGAGGTGATTCACTCCTACGCAGGCGGCGGCAACATTCTTGGACACCTACAATTAATGAAAGCATGATCGGTTATTGTTAAAAACAAGTATAATTGAACCGCACAGAAATTGCACAATAAACTGGAATACGTTACAAACAAAACATGGCATAAGCGCTAGGCGTCAGCCCAAGTAACGTTAGCTATTAGCTAGCTAGGTTGTGCGCAAGTAGTCCTCCTTTGACAGCTGGCCTATGAAAAATATAAATCCAACTAAGCAACCAATTAAAAAAAAAGAAAATCGACCTTTTTAAAGCATAGGCTAGACACTACAGCTAAATACACTTACAGAAGCTTGTAGTATGTGCGCGCGAAGGGAGCATTCAGCATGTAAAGCGATCCTGACCTTCAGAAATTAGCTAACTAGCTGATAGCATGCTAACCTAGTCAGCTTGCTAGCACAGCCATTTTATATGGGGCCGTAGCGTTAGTTCAAGTGCGCATAAGCGCGTTGAACGTGCAAATCTAAACGAAATGTTAAATGAACGAGTTATAAAAACAATAAACCTAGCAAATTAACGTTACCAAATAAATATCAAGACGGTACGTCGAGTGACATACGTGTCCTTTCTTAGACATGTCGTTCTGGGACGAGCGCGTGAAGGTGGCGGCCTGTATGTACCCTTCACATACCCACTGCATTCACAATGACATTTTAAATCGTGCAATACTAAATGTCTTCTATTCAACATCCGAATCAAGGCAATACTCACAAATCCAGCACGTCTGGGCAGGCTCCTGGCCAGAGCCGCTGCAACTCGCACAGATAACATTTCGAATGGGACTTGTCCTCCACCACCTGCAAAGACCAGCTAGCTGTACTTGGAGGGTGTGCGAATGGCCGAAAACGAACCCCTTCTTCTTCTTTTTATGTCATCCGTGATGACAGGCTGTCATTTCAAAGCTTTACTGCCATCTACTGCAGCGGAGTGCACTTATCTATGAATTACTCTGGCTGAAAAAACATTCTACAGGGGTTATGGCACAACCTAGTGGCTATTTGTGGTACTTTACATTTCCTAAATGTTCCTTCAGAAAACACCGAGCCATCGACGCTTTGTCACCGAAGCAGCTGCCTGCCAGCACAGTGCTTGCTAGATCCGCTTGAATGTAGAAAGATTGAAACGGATCATCCGCATGGGCTATTTGTCTCTCCAAAAACCCAGCGGCAAGAAAAGGATCCAAGGATGGTTTTAGTGCATGTCGGATATCTGGTTCTTCCTGTATTTGGCTCAGTAAGAAATAGAGGTATTTATATTTATTAATCTTTAACACTTACATGTCATGTGCTATGTTCATCTTAATACCACTGGAGCTGCTCGCAAATCTCTTTAGAATCCATTCCAACGTGTTGTTGACGAGCGTTACATTTTATTAACAATTGCAAGACCATACTACACATCTTGGTAGTATGGGTCTGGTCCTATTTGCCTAAATATATATATATATATTTTTCCCCCTTCTCAAATGGAGATGTAGATAACGCTAGCTGTTGACAGCTAACTACTGTAGCTAGTTAGCGCGTGGACCAATGCTATTTAGCTATAATGCTAGCTAAACGTTTCGCTATTTTTGGACATTATATATTGTAGCTAGCTAGTCAGTTCCATTTTAAGAAACACTTAACCAAGTAACATTAATGGTAGTGGTGTAATGTCAGACCACAGACAGTAATGCGTGAAACATGTTTGAAGGTTAGCTAGCTAGCGCGTTCTCTGCAGGTTAGGTTACTGGATAACCTATTTAATCCCAGGATGATGTCATTTGGAGATCATCTTTACTGCTTGCCGAGAGGGTTTTGCGACAAATTCAATTCGCTACGGTAATCTATACAATTTGTATATCACAACTATAGTAGTTTACAAACAGGCAAAATTGACATATATCAAATTATCAAAGCTCTTTTAATTAACACGTCGTATGTTGTTTTCCCCAATATTTAAAACAAGCTATCCACCAGGTGATTTTGCACAAGTCATTTCACGTTGATTCAATACCAAAACATACCGTTTCATAAACCATTTAGGCTACAGTGTAGAGCATAAACTAAATTCATACACTGGCATCAATGATTTCACATTGTGCTTTTTATTTCTGTTCTTATTTCCTGTTTCATAGTATCGAGGCTGGCTCTACATTCTGCATTTATCAGATCTTTGTCGTCCCCCCCATTCTGTAGCTAATGATCATCTGCTGCTGTGTGGTGTGGCGTGGCCTGTTCTCTGTATTTAGCTGTATTGTGAATCCCTTCTTCATTTCCTATTTCCATCAGAAGACATTGCTATTATTTTTGTTTAAACGCCCCCAAGAATGTACCATTCACCCACAATTCATTGTTGTGAAAAAAATGCTAACACCTGTCGTCTCTTTCTGTGAAGTAGCTGTATTGTTAACCCATTTTTAGCTCTTTTAGAGAATCAAATCAATGTAATTGTGTACCGCCCATCCAGTCTTGATATACAACATGCTGTAAATTCCTGTAAAGTGGATACATTTTGCAATTGTTTTGATTTCTGCACTGCTTTACTGAAGACCAGAATTTGGCAAATTTTCTCCATGGAAAGTGCATTGTACAAATGTGGCTAAGTAATGGTTGCAAATTCTCCTATTGGCATTCTTCCATGACATGTAGAACCCATACTTTTTAATATTATGACACACACACACAATTAGGATTATCCCTAGTGTGGTCATCTGAGTGATAAAAAAATGGACAACACATCAAAATGGATTAAATACTGGTACACTGTACCTCTTCCCAACAACCTGTCATAATCGTCTCGATTTGTCTAACACTTTGTTCTTTTTGAGAAGGAGCAAAAAACAAATTCTATAAGTAGTAGATACTCACTGGTGGTTAATCACTTCCTAATGATCCTCAAAAAAAAAAAGTGCAAAATGCTATCCATTTCACAGGGATGCCTATCTCCTGCACTGCTACAGTAAATCCTCTTGTTGAGTAATAACGTCTTTTATTGTTTGGTTGTGGTCGCTCTTTACCCTTTGTTCTGGTAATAGTACTTTCAATGCATGGTCATGTTATGATTCATATGATTTTTTATTTTTTTACATTGAATAGTAAATTCCAATGTAATTTTTCTGTGGTAAAGATGTACCCTGCTGTACTGTGCTGTAGCCAACCACATCTGCTCATTGGATGCTGCTTTTGTTCTTTTTAACCCTTTCATGGAGCATGGTGAGCCTTGCCTTCAGTCTATGTTGTTTATTTTTGTTGCATGGTATTGATATTATTATTATTATTACAACAACCAAAACACAAATTCCACATATACTAATATTTTCCAATAAAGAATATAGTATTTTTCCTAACCTTCAGTGTGCTTCTTGCTGATTTCCATTTGTTGTCTTTATCCCTCCCCTCGTCCCTACCTGCCCACCTCCACCTCACCCACCTCTCCCGCTGTGACAAAGATAGACGATTTCCTTGCATTTCTCATCACAAGGCCTGAATGAGTCTATCCCCTGTCATTCATGGTGATTCTACTAAGACAATTGAAAGTGCAGTGCGCCTCTGATCCTTGGATCAAATGCTAATTTAGCAGGCCTAACTCATTCATTAGTGACTGATTATGAGCTGAATGTGATATTTTAAAACCCACCACCACAATCGGATGTTTCTGAAAGTTGTCAAGATTAGACTCATGACTATTTTCCTAGGCATTTTATAGCCCTGCACCTTCAAATCTACTCCCAACGTAATGATCCAAATGCAATGTAGATATTTGCCCATTTCTCAACTGTAGGGGTTTCACCTGTTTTCATCTGAATGTGTTATCCACTCTTCCACAAACACTTTAGTATGTTCATATTAGAAAAGAGCCTAGCAACTGAAGGTGACACAAAGGACTAGATGTAGGTTCGCCCCAAAATGTTGGTGCTAGGCTGCGTATATCTCAGTGGGTAGATTTAGTTTGATGGTCTTTTTCCTTGACTTCTCTTACTGCTTGAGTCCAAACTAAAATTTGCCGCCATGAAAAGAAAATCACAGACTATGAAGTCTTGTCCTATGAATTGTGTTCTCCCCTTTCAAATATATTTTGTCATATTGGCATCAATGTCACAATGTAGCCTAGACCTACTTCACGTAAATTGAAAGCCATTCCTTTTCACAATCAATGCTATTTCCATTAGAATTGTCAGCCCTGTCTATCCACATATATATTTACACACACACACACACAGTATTAAAACCAAGACAGTACATTGGTAGCATCTGGTTCTCCCTCTCGAGCCTCAACAGCAGCCTGTTCTCTTCAGCTGCCAAATAGCTGTGGTTAAGAAGAGGGAAAAAGTACTGAGATGGCATGCAATGCATTCAAGCTATTTCCCCTGAACCAAGGAATCTACATATGGGAAAGCTTCGGGTAGCACTGTGTGTCTGAGTGACAGAAAGAGATATAGGCCGTATGTAAATTGATACTGATTTCTGGTTGGAGATAAAGCCTACAACGTATTTGTCTATGTAGCTTTAACATTTTGCTGATAGAGACATTTGGGTAGTGATACACTTATTTTAATTTAACCTTTATTTAACTGGGCAAGTCAGTTAAGAACATTCTTATTTACAATGACCGCATGCCCCGGCCAAACCCTAACGACGCCGGGCCAATTGTGCGCCGCCCTACGGGACTCCCAATCACAGCAGGTTGTGATACAGCCTGAAATCAAACCAGGGTCTGTAGTGACGCCTCCAGCACTGCGATGAAGTGCCTTAGACCGCTGCGCCACTCGGGAGCCCAACATAAACATTCACAGTGTTGTTGTACTATATGATACAGCCTTGTGTTACCCACAGTTTAACAGGTGAGAACGTTCTCAGAAAAAGGACTCACTCGCAGCAGTCATCACATTGGTAAAATCCTCAGTGATTTATAATGGAGAAACAGTTATATTACAATTTGAAAAACTCTTAGAAATAGATGTTCTGTTTTCTTTGTCCTGTGGATTAGTGGTTGATCAGCAGGATGTCACACAGTAGATCTAGAAACACTTCTGACAGCAGTTGTGCACTTCTATCAAACAGATTCAAGGTTGTTCTCATATATTACACACAGCCTAATTTGGAAACCACTTGAATACACCATTTTAAATGCACAGTCCTGGCTGCGCCCATTGCCGAAGAGTCAGATGCCCAGAGGTGAGAATCCAAACAGAGGGTCAAAATGTGACATGATGCCATAAAAGACCATTCATGTTTGGAGAAATTAACATTTTCCATGCAGATTGAATGTGTTGCTTCACCATAGGTAAGATTTAGGGCTTTTGTAAAGATCATCCTACAGAAACACAATTGCACACACACTCCACGTCTCATACACAATTAATTCTAACCTACCGTTTCTCTCAGGTGTCTAACTCCCTCTTGATGTTTCCACAGGATCCCTCTTTAACCGGCAGCAGCATAGCCATGCTACCTCTTGCCGGCACTTCCAGCTAGGCCCCCATGCCCCGCTGCCCATTGACTTCCCCATGCCCCACCCAGGTCAGCCCCAGTCGGGCATAAACCCCCACCTGGCTCCCTCTGGCCACCAGCTCCACTCGCCCCTCAACCCCTTACCCCCACACCCCAGTTCCAGGACCTCTTGGTCCCCCTTTCCTACCTCAGGCCTTACACCAGCAATACCTCCTCCAACAGCAGATCCTAGAAGCCCAGAACCGCCGCATCATGCCACCTTCAAGGTATGGGGACTTGGTTTCTGGCTATGCACGCCACTCCCGTAATAACTAGGGTACCTCCATAAGCTTTAGAAATGTCATGTTCTGTACAAACAGCTATATTTTGATGCAACCCCCCAAAATCTGTACAGTTTAATAATGTGCCCCTGGTAAAGGAGTAGTTAACCCCAAAGTTTGGCATGTGTTTTCATACTTCAAAAGTGCTTTTAAATTGAGTCTACATTTCTATGGTATCTGTGGAACCACACAACAGATTGCGGGGAATGTAATGTGTATAGAAACTTTTGGTTGTCCTGTGTCAGCAGACGCACCCCAGAGAGAATGCCCCACCAGTCCCACAGACTGCGGCTGGGGTACGAGTTTGTTCCTGCCCTCCATGTCCCCCCACAGCCTGTTGGCCAGCAGCCTCGCTACCTGGCCGAAGGCACAGACTGGTAAATTACACACCAGCTTGCGCTCATACAATAGTGTGGCTTCATAGTTAAGTCTAATACATTAATCCTGAACTATGGATAATCTTCATTTCAAATTTGAGTCCCCTCCCACGGGCATGATGTAATCCAATGACAATCAATGTTGAATAGTTGATGGGTCTGTGAAATGGGCCCAGTGTTTAATTTGATATTCTCTCTTCTTTCCTCCTGTCCTGTGTGGTTGGTCAGGGACCTGAGTGTGGACGCGGGGCTGCCCCCCCACCAGTACCACATCCGCCCACTGCCCCAGCACTTTCAACACTACCTGACCTCTCCCCGGATGCATCACTTCCCCAGGAACAGCACCTCCACCCAAGTGGTGAGGACATCACAACTACTTTTGTCATGGAATTTAAATGATCAGAATGGACAGTCCCATTTAAAGTGACGTTTCATGATCTGCGCTGCTGGTGTCCTTATTGGCTAAACCACCTGGAGTGTTTGATTTGGTATTCACACCATAGATCATTGGATAGACAGGATTCGGGGATGGCAGGCAGGAAGCAGTATGAAATGCAAAGATGTTTTCTCAGATGAGTTGAGGAGAATGTATCCAGATTACTCCCTCACTGTCTCTCTGTATGTTCTCTCTAGGTTGTCCATGAGATCAGAAACTACCCATATCCTCAGTTACACCTGCTGGCCCTGCAGGGCCTCAACCCCTCCCGCCATGCATCCGCTGTGAGAGAGAGCTACGAGGTGCAGTCATCCCAGTCACACGGCCAAGTCCCATCAACCCCATCACACTATCACCCCCTCACACATACACTTTCACCTCTCACACATCCGTCCCTGCCTCTGTGTGTCCAATGCTGTGGACAGCCTCATGTGGGACTGATCTTCTAATTTCCTCTAGCTCTGTGCTCCAGATGCTTCTGAATCAAAAAAATAACATTGTTTTATGTTTGTTTTTTTATCGTACTGAAAGAAGATAGTTATTGGTCTTTCCCCAAATGTTGCCTGTAGGAGCTACTGCAGCTGGAGGACAGGTTGGGCAGTGTGAACCGAGGGGCCATCCAGACCACTATTGAAAGGTTCACCTTCCCTCACAAATACAAGAAGGTAAGACTATGCCCTCATAAGTTGTGTTGGTAACGGATGTACTGCGGTAGTAAATATAATAGAGTACCATAGAGTAGAATGACACAGATGAACATTGCCATCTCATTTTAGGTTATTGTTAGCCACATTATCTCTCCAAAGAATACTGTCTGCTTCCACTCCAAACTGACTTATCCAGACTATCTGTTCTGGGGTGTACCCAATTTTAAGACCAAGGATGACTCATCTTGTAGGTGAAAGGACCAATTATTATAAAGCTGTGCAAGTCTGATTTGAATCTACTGTACAGTAATGTGAAAGAATCATAAGCATGACATTTTAAGGATCCAATGAGACAGGAACCCGAAAGGCACTTTATAAATTGTGTCTTCTGCAGCATACTGTATGCCGTGTTAGGACGATGGTTCTGAACAGGGTTTTTCAGGACAGCCGTTAGTCATATATCAGAACTACACTATGAGGACTTCAACCATAACTATTTTCATGTGAACTATCGATACTTTGCGAATGAAAATGAGAGATACATTGCCAATGGTAATTGTAGCTGTTGTTGTATATTCTTCTATTTTCCAGAGAATACCCCAGGACCTGAAGCTAGGGCTGGAGGACGACGAACTGGATACAGATGAGAAGTGTACTATCTGTCTATCAATGCTGGAGGATGGAGAGGATGTCAGGTGGGTCTAGTCAAAATGCTAATGAACATTTGGTGTCATGGAAGGTTTGGTGCCAACACATAGTACAGTTTGCAGATCTCTGTGTATCTATGGTCATTTGTATTAACACTCTTCGACATCTTCCTCCACCAACAGGAGATTACCCTGCATGCACCTCTTCCACCAGGCGTGTGTTGACCAATGGCTGGCCACCAGTAGGAAATGCCCCATATGCCGGGTGGACATTGAGACCCAGTTGACACCAGACAGCTGATACCTCTTCTCCCTGCCCCTTCCTGTAATACCCCATAGCATCCCTAGGAGGAGCGCTGCCAAACGTCCCCCTTCCCACCCGCATCACTTATGAGCCTGCCTTCTGAGCCAGTCGAAGAAGACAATGAAGGGGACGAGGGAGCGGGGGAGGGAGGGATTAAGAAACCACACTGATCATACAATAGAGAAACAAAACAGGCTGATGGATGGAGAGAGGCAGAAGGGTGGCAGAATATATAGACAGGTGCTGGGGCTTGATGAGTCTCCATCGGGTTGTGCACAGTAGCATTCGCTTCTCCATAAACCTACTCAAAGATGATTCTCTATCAAACCCCCTAGCATGTGTGTGTATTGTGTTGCTGAGGGTTTATATATATAGGTCTATGTTCGACCGCTGATGTGTGTTGGTCTTCCTCCGTGTGATGAAACCCAAACGCTGAGCTTTAACTACAGCACATCTGTGCAAAATATGAAGAGATATGAAATCAGTAAGGGAATGTTTCTTGAAATGAGCTTCTATGGCCTAATGCTTATGGTGTAATGGAGTGTAGTAGTCTTGTAATTGATCGCCAGTATTTACAACAGAGTGACCGTGTTGTGTAGCAAGCAAAAATCCCACTTTGAGAAATAAGATGGGGTGGGGGTAGAGGGAAAATACTCCTATTTAACAAAGGGGAATAGGCTTACAGGCAATGAGGAAGTGCTAGCTATGTACAAAGGCCAAACATTCTGTGGGTTTCCAGTACAGTAGATCTCTGCCATCACAGTGGATGCTAGAGATGCTATCCAGGCATGGCTTCAGTGGTCTGTATTGTGCTGTAGTGGGGTCTCTATAGTCTAGAACAGAGGCCCCAGATATGCATGCTCTATGGCAGGCTTGGGCTGTCTTGTGATTGTGGAGCAGTAGAAAGTCTGCAGTCTCTCTGCATGTGAACCATAAACAGTATGACTCTCTTACTCATCCATGGAGCAGGATGAAGTTTCCCCTAGACGCTGATATTTGGTCACTGCTGCGTCTCCCTTCCTAATGATTAAGATTAGGATTGGGGGAGGGGTAAACTGATTTCAAGAACTGCTCTTATGGGCAATTTCTACTCACAGCCTCATCCATAGCACGATCTTAAAGGCTGGGGATGCAGTGTCTGTGTCTTGTCTTTAGAGTGAATACAATGTAATCCTTTTCTAACATATACCAGTACCTTATTGCCTACAGAACAAGCACATGTGAGTTATACAGTGCATAGCAAACAACCTCTGTTTCGGTTCCCTTAATTTCAATCTCAGTTGCTCCCGTTGTTCAATACAGGAATACAGCTGGTGTTCCTGGGATATATCCAACTAGTAGGCCTTTGTTCTGTGTCCTAGAATGTGTAAGATGGTCCCCCATGATGGTAGTTGTGTATGGTATTGCTAGAACCACTGTAAACTGTTCAGTGATGGAAGCTGTTTTCTCTATATCGTGCATGAATCATGTTGGTGTAGTTCACTTGAACGAGGGTTAAAGGGAGAAAAAGCCATTCGTTTGAAAATACCAAACAATTATTCTTACTATTTACATTTCTTTGATTTGTTTTAATTTTTTTTCTTCATTTTGGTTTTCTTACTATCAATTTGTTTTGAGCGCTCATGCCAATTTGGACATTGGACCAAGTAAAGCCAAGTCCTTGTCCATTTTTTTTAAACAATTTTGAAGACATGGCTCCAATGCTGCAAAAAAAAAAACATATTTATTAATGTAGCTTGTGTTTTGTAAATGCACTAAAATATGGGGTTGCCTGAAGTAGATTTGGTGGTGTGGGGTCTCCTTGTTCTAGCTTATGCGTCTGTGTTCGTTACACATGTCTTCATGCTTCCTTGTGTACTTTTGGAGGTTGACTTGACTGTGTTGCGTTTTTTATTTTCCTTTGTCCAAACCCTCCATCCAAAAATACTAGACAGACAAACAAGGAGGGTTGCTACTTCACATAGGATGCTGTGAGTTGAAATGCCTTAAGTATTTAACAATCATAATTTATTACTAACCGTAGCTATTGTGGTGGCATATTTCATGTATTTTCTCTCTTGATTTTGCAATTGAATCAATCTATTTATTTAGAAATAACACAATGTAAAAAAAATAATAATAATAATACCTCATTATGCATTGGTTGGTGGGGATGCTTTGCATGCAAGTTGCGTTTTTCATAAGGAGAACATGTAATTTGGAAGGGTGTAATGTGAGCTGTCTCTAGCCAACGTGGTGCTGTTGATCTTGATTTACATTCCATTCAATGTCATATCGAAGATCCCCCCCCCTCCCCTGCTTTGATCGAGTGGACAGACTGTGACTAGCTGCAAATGTTTTAGCATGTAAACCTCCTAGCATGGCTATACCCCTTGCTGGCATAGAGGAAATATGATACTCTTTTATTTTTCATATTTATCCCTGATCATTACCAGTTTCTCAGTTTGTTTTCATTTGTTTCGATTTACCTCGATTGTATATTTCACCATATGTGAATGTTGGGTGTCTCCATTCAGACCATACCTTTCTCTGGCCCAGCTATATTAACTCCTCCCATATGAATGAATAACTCCATTATTAGGTACTTTGTATTGCTGGCAAATGCTGTGTTTGTGTAGTTAGGTGCGAGAGGTGGCTAACATGATAAACTTGAGCTATTGGGTCTTATTTTTTTCTGGTTTGATACTCTAGTGTGGTTTTACACCTGGGTATAATAAGCTAACCACCCGTTTTCTGTGTGCATTTTCTTAATAATAACAATTTATTAATCCGACATATATCCGATTGGAATGAAGCTGACTGGTCTTATTTTTTATTTTTCCTGCTGTCACTGGCCTTACCCCATATCTAGGGCCACGAGTTTTTCCTGGTCAGGAAAAACTCCTGACTTGCCCTCTGTCCTCTACAGACGGTATACTGCGTTAGCGGACAGTAGCCATAGTATTTTAACTCGAGCTGGTGAAGGGGAATGAACAGTAGAATCCTAAAGCACAAGCTTTCTAATGCATGTCCTCCTCAGGTTTTCATATGTGTACATGGGCGTAGCTGTAGACGTGTTTAATATAAGGCTGTACCTTCTTGAATATTACAGATGTTTTCTTTGCTGCTGACAAACTGTTGATGAAACTAACCTGCCAGTGATTTAAAGGGAAGTGGCCATCTTTGTACAACACACTGCTGTTTTGCTGTAACTGCGCAATGTGTTATGAGCTGGGGTATTTTATAGACGAAGTATGTATCAATAATATGAAAAGCAATAGCTAAATGATAATGAAGAATAACATGGATCAGTGAATATTGTGGAAAATCTTTAGATTTACTTTTGGTGGATTTTGTACTGTATTTATTACTAATGATGATGCAAAAAGTTGCATAGCTTAACCCAAACTGTTCTGTCTCCTTTTTTTATTTATTGTCTTGTATATGATCTTTTTGTATGTGTTTTTCAAATAAACTGCCCAAAATGCTGAAAGTACCTGGTTAAGGATTATTCAATTTTTCTAGTAAATACTTAACTTCATGACACAAGAATCGGTACAAATGTTTATAAACACAAAGCAAGTATAAAATCAAAATATCAGCAATAATCCTAACAATTAGGCTATGGACACACAGAGCCTGTGCATGAAATACATGTCAACAGTGGTGTATCTAGTCCAGCATGAGTGAATAGAATCACATGTTATGAATATGCTTCTGAGTATCATTTGTTTCTATATAGTTATCACCTATGTTCTCTGTTTATGTTTCACAAAGTTAAATATTAAAACATACAAATACAATTCTGACTGAAAAGTACTCCAGAACCCCCCCCACCACCACCACCACCACCACCAATACATAAATAGCTGGTCCCAAGTCCCTTAAAACCTTTTAAGGATCAGAACCTTTTATCCATTTTTTGCCTAAAATGACATAACGCATGTAGCTCAGGACCTGAAGCAAGGATATGCATATTCTTGATACCATTTGAAAGGAAACACTTTGAAGTTTATGGAAATGTGAAATTAATGTAGGATAATAACACATTAGATCTGGTAAAAGATGATGCAAACAAAAAAACACGTTCATTTAAAAAAAAATCATTATCTTTGAAATGCAATAGAAAGGCCATAATAAATCAGAAACAGAAGGGGTTCAAACTTTAGAAGTTCCTACATTTTAATATAAAAATTGGTTTTATCAGACAAAACTATGCTACATTTTATCTCTGGGTCCCCCAGGATGACGAATCAGAGCAAGATTACTGAATGTAAGTACATTATTTACCTTCAGAGGTGAATGTATCAAACCAGTTGCTGTGATAAAAGTTTTGTAGTTGTGCACTCTCCTCAAACAATAGCATGGTATTTTGTCACTGTAATAGCTACTGTAAATTGGACAGTGCAGTTAGATTAACAAGAATTTAAGCTTTCTGCCCATATAAGACATGTCTATGTCCTGAGACATTTTCTTGTTACTTACAAAGTCATGCTAATCACATTAGCGCACGTTAACACAACTGTCCCGGTGGAGGGACAACGATCCCGTAGAGGTTACTCTAGAGTCAACGTCCGCGCCTCCATGGGAAATCTAATTAGCATAACATAATAAACAAATCCCCATAAAAATCTGTCTGTTTAAACTAGAGATATGGTTTTTGCATGAGCTGATAATCTACCTCCTCCTACAATGGCGACTTTCCGCATCTGCGGGGTGGCCGAGCTACAGCTGTGTTTGTCAGACCATGAGACGTCTCGAAAATCGGTCCTCTCACAAAAACCTTTGCAGCATCCGAATGGTTTGGCATCCAAACTAATATGACCACTCTATGGAAAGATGAGACTCTCACGAACACAACGGTCACGTGACTCGTCTAAAGTCGGTACCACCGATCTGCCAACTTCTGTCTGTATCGTCTGAACAGTTTGGCTAGGACGCCCACAAGCATCACAAGACTCGTCTGAAGGTAGCCCAGTACCAGTTAAAACAATTAATGAAACAGTATATTTGGAAGTAGTTTAGTGTTTTAAAAAAAAAGGGGGGGGGGGTTAAATATGGGTACATTTAAAAATATATATAAATTTAAAATCCTGATCTTTCTTATATCTCTCAGATATAGGACAGCCACTTTAAAGCAAACTTAATTTTGATAGATTTTTTTCCAGGTATGAATCTACTGACTAATAGCAGTAAGCCCCCACCGGCTTAGACTACTAAGGGTTAACATGGATACTTGTCAGTATTTGGGGTAGAGCACTCTTTGTATCTGCCCATCTGCCTTCTGAGGATCCAACCACTTCCCACACAGGAAGATAGTGGTGACCGAGTTGGCTGTGTTGGTAACCTCTACACACTCCAGGTACCAACCAGAGTTGTGGCTTGAGCCATCATGCTCAACTTTGACCCTCAGCAGCTCCCCTAAATCCAACATCTCCAGAATAAAATGATCTGTTTGTCCCCGCTCAAAAAGGTTTCGGAACTTCTGCTTTAAGGAACGCTTTCCGGAATCCCCATTGGAGCCATATATGGTGATGTAAACGTTAGAGTCAGTTCCGGCCCTTTTGACGTCGCCGGTGATGACGATTATCTCGTATTTGACGGGCACGAGGCTGCGGACCTTGCTGGCAAAGCTCTCAATGGTCTTAAAGCATTCGAAGGTCAGAAACTTGTCCCGTTTGGCTGCTAGAGGGATCTGGGCATCACAGTGGAATAAATACCTGGACAGGAACAGAAAGAGAAGCATAATGACATGAGTTTAGACATGATGAGGAAAAATACCTGTCTTTGTTTCCCAGAAGTTTTCACTCACTTGTTTTCAAGTCCCTTCTCTGTCACCACAACTTCCAGGACGTGCCAGAAGGCCTCACCCTTCACCTTTTTGCTGTCTTTAGTCGTGTGCCCCACACAGATGCCAGCTATCTCACCCACATGCTTGGAGGAAAACTCAAACGTGTCTGTGGCTCCACTGAAAAGAAACATCCACAGGATTTTACTCTCCCTTCTTTGATATCTGTAAAATAATTATTCTTCTAAGCACAGTATGAACTTCACTGTCCTGAAATTAAAGGCCTGCTGAAAACAGTAAGATCAATAGAAAAGGTAGAACGCCAGAGCACTTGAAAGAGAAGAGAAGATTCTTTAGGGGAACCAATAACAAGAGAATGGCTTGAAGTGTTTCTTTGAGAACCTACCAAAGGAACCTCTTTTTCTTTGAACTATTCTCTAGCACAAACTCCTTTGAACGTCCCCTCTTTCCTTCCAGCACGATCCACACATTCTCCTTGGTGTCTGCGTCATCAGTGTTAGCTGTTGTTGTGGCAATTTCATATTCTGGAGAAAGAATTAAAAAATGCAACCTCTTAAATTCTAACTGAATTTATTCATAACATATGTGCCTGCCATGTAAAATATAATAACATATCTACAATCCCTAGCCTAGATGTTAGGTGTAGGGATTGAAAGGAAATGTAAACTGATCTGGTAGACTATATTCACTTATATGTTGATATTCATTCATATGGAGTCTCAATTAACCGAACATTCCAAATGGTAAATCTAATAGAGCGGCCATCCACTTATCATGGAACAATCTATTTCTCTGGAGTTTTCTTGGCTCACTAGTCTACATCAGGGTCAGAGGTGAACTCACTGGTCTTGTCACTGAAGTCTAGGATGTCGTTGTTGGCACAGGCCAGCTCTGTCATGATCTGCCCGTCGTCCACATTCTTGGCCAGCCAGCGGCCACATGGGAAACGGAAATTCTGGTCCATCGTCTCATCTTTCACATCAATGTACTCCAGGTGCCAACCCGGAGCAGGACCTGAGAGAAACACAGGTTTATGGCTTATATTCTTGCCTCTACTCCAATCAGCCACTTCAAGAATAGAGCTTAGTTTCCCCTTGCTGTAAATCCCGTGTACAGAACTGCAGATGCCAAGAAATCTATCAATCAAAAGTGAGAAAGAAAGCTCTCCTGTGTCCTGTTTCAGTCCGTTTGGCCACCGCCATCACCGTTTGTGATAAAACTATGTGGCATGGCACATGAAGACCTGTTCCTCACCCTTGTTGTCGTGCCATACGCGGATCTTGGAAAGCTCTCCCAGGCTGAGGATGTCTGGGAAGCGGAACACATCTTTTGACTTCCGCTCAAACTTGTTTCTGCTACCGCCCTCCTTTAGTGCCAGCGTACCAGTGTCTCCGTTCTCCCCAAACACTATCAGGAACACGTTGGCATCAGTGCCCGCGCCTGGAAGAGAGGGGGAAAAGGAATATTAAAGATGGTGAGAAAAAAAAGGTAGAACCAGGGGGTGCCTAGTGGGTGCAGGAGTTTTTCCCATGTGGAATTTTGTTCTCATGTGGAGCTGTTGTGACCCACCTCCGATGTCACTGGTCTGGACCTGGATGATGTAGGTGGTCCTCTCCACCATCTCCTCCTCATCCACCACCGCTGCCAGCTCACAGATCTTAGTCCTTTTGGGCCCTTTGGTCTTCGACAGCCAGTTCTCATTGGTAAACACAGACACCTCCTCTGTAGTCAGGTTATGCATCACGATCTAGAGGACACGTACAGTATGCCATACATACCAGACATTTATATTAACATTTTAATCTATTAGCAGACTCTCAGGGTAATTTACAGAAACTGTTTTGAGATAAGAAGGCTGAAATAAACACAATACAGTATGGGGGAACTCCGACTCAAGTAAAGCGCGTGTAAATGGAGCGTAATTCTTTTCTCTCTAAGCATATTCTGACCTTGAACTTAAGCATGAGAATAGGATGCTATTCACCCGCTACTCATCTGGGGTGGAGATCAAATAAATGAAGGTGTGGTAGAAGTATGTCTCTGGCAGCGTTTCCCAAACCCGGTCCTCGGGATCCCAAGGGGTACAAGTTTAGGTTTTTGCCCTAGCTCTACACAGCTGATTCAAATAATAAACTAATCATCAAGCTTTGATTATTTCAATCAGCTGTGTAGTACTAGGACAAAAAACAAAACGTGCACACCTTGGGGCCCCCAGGACCGAGTTTGGGAAACGCTGGTCTACGGATATGCCTTCTGACCTTGTCTTAATTTCCCTAATAATTCCACCACCTTTACGAGTGAGGAAACCATGAACAAGGACTAACGAACCTGCCTATTCCAAGTGGAAAAGGCATTCTACTTTGTTTTTCCAAATAGAAATCCAACCATTCAGAGGGCCTCCTGAGTGGCGCAGTGGTCTAAGGCACCGCATCACAGTGCTAGCTATGCCACTAGAAATCCTGGTTCGAGTCAAGCTGGCCGCGATGGGAGACCCATGGGGCGGCGTACAATTGGCCCAGCATCGTCCGAGTTAGGGGAGGGTTTGGCTGGCCGGGACTTCTGTGGCGGGGCGACACGGTTGCCAGGTGTGTGGTGTTTTCTCTGACATATTGGTGCGGCTGGCTTCCGGGTTAAGCGGGCATTGTGTCAAGAAGCAGTGCGGCAAGCTGGGTCGTTTTTCGGAGGATGCACGGCTCTTAATCGTCTCCCGTGTCTGTACAGGAGTTGCAGCGATGGGACAAGACTGTAACTACCAATTGGACACCATGAAATCGGGGAGAGAAAAGGGTTAATAAAAAAGGAATCGAACCATTCTGCATTACAACTTAATAAGAGCCAGGTAAATGAGTAATCTGTTTGGATAAGGGAATTGTAAATATAAATTACACTTGTTTTACATCTATTTGTTGCACCCTCTACAACCACTGTGATTATTATTTGACCATGCTGGTCATCTATGAACATTTGGACATCTTGAAGAACGATCTGGCCTTAATGGCCATGTACTCGTATAATCTCTACCCGCACAGATAGAAGAGGACTGGCCACCCCTCAGAGCATGGTTCCTCTCTAGGTTTCTTCCTAGATTCCAACCTTTCCAGGGAGTTTTTCCTTGCCACCGTGCTTCTACATCTGCATTGCTTTCTGTTTGGGGTTTTAGGCTGGGTTTCTGTATAATCACTTTGTGACATCTGCTGATGTAAAAAGGGCTTTATAAATATATTTGATTGATTGATTTGACCGTATAATCGCTGGAGGAGACAAATGTGCAACCAGTCATATGGCAGCAAACTGAAGCATTGCAACATATCAACTTTCCCACAGTAAAGTTTATGAAATGTTGTGTCATTATGCAGAATTTAAATTGTACAGCCTTTTAACTTGCAGGGATGGGCACTCTCAAATGTCTTAATTATAGGCTACCCCGACTTTCTCTGTTTCCTATTTCTATCATGTTAAATATGATCCACTGTCAGTGTCGATCTGTTTCCTATTTCTATCATGTTAAATATGATCCACTGTCAGTAGGCCTAATAACCACACATATTCAACAACCCATTTACTGTTGGTCCCCCTTCAGTTGGTAGGCTTTAGCCAACATTATCATTCCATTTAATGACATTGTTTCGTTTACCTTCATTTGCTGAGGATTACATGTAGGCTAATTAAATCGTTATGGAGTGGAGCGCAGACCAAGCCGTAACAGTTTGAGCCCAACCCATTGGCGCATTAATGGTTAGTGCAGGCAATAGATGATGGTCTAGCCTACTATTTTACACTATTTCCCCTATTATAATTCTATGTACACTAAACTTCCAACATTATCATGGGTTGAAGAACTGAATGTGCCACAAACCACCGTTTTCTTTCTTTTGTGCTTAAAGGCTCTACAAACCAATTTTTTTTATGATTCATAAATACTTTCCTAAACCTAAATGATCAACAAGATCAGAGTATTTTTTTTAATCTATCAATTGGTGCTGAAACGGAGATGAATAAGCATATATTTAGATGGCTTTCTTTCATTGATCCCTAATATTCTGAACCCGTTCTCTTAATATATTCTAGTCTGTTGACAAAATTCAAACTAAAAGGTACACCGTATTTAAAGGGATGGCTTACGATAAATGTACTGAAAACCCTATTAGATGAAAACTCCACGAGAAATTCTGTTGACCAGCAAGTGGGAGCGTTTTCAGCAGTTTAATGTCATTTATTCAGAGCGCACAAGGTAGCCACAGCTGCAGAGTGCGATACAAGACTGAATAAGGTGTTAATAGGAAATACTGAGAAGTGAGTAGGAAAGGCACGTATAGAAAAGAAGTCTGAATCGGCCCCTATGAGCACGGTAAGTTTGAGTGCCAACCCTGTCGAGGAACCAGTCAGGGCGACTCCCAGAGCCGTCGATGCGAACCCTGATCTTCTTCAGAGGAGCGATGTCATCTATCTCCAGGTTAAACGTGTCCTCTTGACCTCTCTCAAACCTGTGGAGGAAGACATGGCTAGATAAGTACAAGGGCTCCAATGGTTCGAATAATCGTGGCCAGGAAAAAAATAGCCTCTTAAACTCTGAACCCCTCTGGTGGCATTTTCTAAATGACGCATAATACTGTATACTACCCTCACAAAGTACATTTCAGTTTCAAAACTATAAGTCCTACAAACACATACTGTTAGAAAGGTAAGGACTGTGGGATTCTTATAAAAGTGTCAGAAACAATGCGACAAAAGAATTACTGAAATGTACAGTTTTTTTGTACAGGGCCCCCAATTGTCCCCATGTTGGAGAATAAGAGATTTGAAAGTCTAGGTTTGAAATAAAACATGTCACCAATTACTGTTCCAGAAGTGTTTTTTTTATATAAAGAATATACATTTGTCAGTTCTTTTGGCCTCGAAACATGCGCAAACTCCCATAGGAACACAGCCATTTTAAAAGTGCAGGGCTTGTGCAACGTGCCATGCCTTCATTTATCGTCTTATAGGAATGATATACATGTGAGAGAGCTGAAGTCTCTATCCATCTTTGCTGTAAATACACCCCCTGTCTGATTCCAAATTCGTCCACTAGATCGCAGTAGGAGATCACATGACGTCTCTTGGCCACCTGAAACCAGTTGCGTCTAGTTTGGGTAGTGAGTCACTGTGCTAAAATGGCTGAACGGATTTTCAAGCCTGACATCTTAAAATGACCTTAGCAATTAAGGCTTTCAAGTTTGTGTTGTTGAAGTAAGACAGGTGAGGAACCTTAAAACGTATTTTCCCATTCACGTTTCCTATTGTAAACGATGAGCTAGATCAACGGCGCATGTGGAGGATGCATACAAGGAAATGTGGATGGAGAAGCATATGCATTGCTTTACAATGACTACCAGGGTGTACCCTTTCCATGCATACTAAATGTTTGTACTTTTGGTGCATTGCATACTCCATGAATATGACCATAGCGTATTATTTATGGCCTTTATGTGAGCCGGTGAAAAAACTTGCCGGCCCAGTACATGGCCCAAAGCAACTGTTCAGAGTTTAACAGGCTAGGGTAGGGTACCCCATAATATCATCACATGGACATCCCCCGATGTTGGCCCCCTAATGTTGGTACAGCCCAATACAAGTCAACCCAGTCAACATTAGAGTCACTCTATTGAATGACAGTGTGATGTCACCTGTCCTCATTCTTGGGCAGCAGCATCTCCTCTGTGCTCCCATTGGCTCCAAACACAGACAGGAAGATGTTGGTGTCCGTCCCTGCATCCTGGGTGTCGCCTGTGATGACCGTGGCCACATAGATGATCTGGAGGGGAAACATACATGTGTCCTGTATTTAAGCGCCATTGAGATAGCAGAATCTCTTTCAAGGAAGCCCTCGCCACGAAGGAGCATCCCAAGCACAGGTATGTATATAAACATCCAATCACATTGAAAACACCTCTCTGTCACAAAGTGGTATTCAGTGTGTTATTGTCCCAACAAACTTACCTTCCGGACGATATTGATACTGTTGGCATCTAGTACGTTGAACAGTCTGCCGGTGAGACCGTCTCCTCTGTCCTTGGCTAACCAGCACTTACACTGGAAGATGTACTTGATGCCTTTGGTCGGCACAGCAACCGACAGCTCGTCCACCAACCAGCAGCTCTCTGGGGTTGCCCCATTATGACCCAGCTGGAGGGGGGAGAGAAAGAGCAAGAGGGAGAGAAAGAGATAAATATAGGAAGCGAGGAAGAGAGAGAGGTAGAGGCAACCACAAAAGCTGGTAACCTATTAAAATCAAATATCCAAATATCAGCCTTATTCTTAGCTTAATCCTAACCCTAAATGGGTAATGAACAGCTTCCATTCTAGCATGACAAGCCTAGTGAGTAGCGTCCTCATCCTTACCTCCACCCTCTTGATCTCTCCCACGTCAGTTCCGTAACACTGGAAGTTCTCCATGGTCCCTGCGGCGAAGCTCTTCTTCCCCTCAGGCAGGTCCAGCCACAGACGCTCCGTCTCAATGTCATTGGGTCCCATAACGATGACATAAACCCTGGCTGTGGTGCTGGCATCAGGGTCCATAGCAGTAGACACAGTGAAGTGGTAGGGGATGACTGGCCAGCAGGAAGGAAGGAGAACACCCACACAGTGTTTACATGCTCCCAGAGTTTAATGAAGCAACGTTGCAAACAATGTGCTCGCTTACCTGGACCTTCCTCTACGACCGCCTTTTTCTTCTTCTTCTTCTTGTTTGCATTCCTGTCCAGCCCTGTCTTGGCCTGGGTGCTCTTCTTGTTTGGATCAACGTTCCTCTCACCCTCATAATCCTGGGAAGTGCCAAAACAATCCACTAAAGAACATCACAATGATGCCAACAGTTCTGATGAGACTAGAACAATGCCAGAAGCTCTGGATATTGCTTTTGGGGGGCTTTACATTCCGCCTGTAAAAAAATCTGTAATATAAACCCTATTACTGTTACCTTGATGTAGAAGGTTCTCTCGATGCGTTTGTCCTCCTTCTTCTTGGAAAGCCAACGCTCACACAGGAACATATATACCTCCTCTGTTTCCATGTCCATCACCTCTACCTGGTCCAGGTACCAGTCTGTCCCCATAAATTCGGAGTTGTCGTGGCGAATACGGATCTTAAACACCTGGCCAAGATCCACCGCCTCGATGGAGAACTTATCCACCTGGGAGAGAGAAGAAGAAAGGACCCCATGCAGTGAAGTCAAATTAACCGGTCTGATCTTAGTGACTACGATGGACTGAGAGAGGCTTGAGGGAATCAGGGACCAGTCCTCCATTACATTTATTAGTTACCCCTAATAGACAGTGTTAGTATCCCATGGAACTACATGGTAAACTACACTGAACAAAAATATAAACGGAACATGCAACAATTTCTAAGATTTTACTGAGTTACAGTCGACATAATGAAATCAATCAATTTAAATACATGAATTACGCCCTAATCTATGGATTTCAAATGACTGGAAATAAAGATATGCATTTGTTGGTTACAGATATCTTCACAAAAAGGTAGGGGCGTGGATCAGGAAACCAGTCAGTATCTGGTGAGACCATCATTTGCTTTATGCATCTCCTTCGCATAGAGTTGATCAGGCTGTTGATAGTGGGCTTCGGAATGTTGTCCCCCTCCTCTTGAATGGCTGAGCGAAGTTGCTGGATATTGTTGGGAACTGGAACACACTGTCGTACACGTCGATCCAGAGCATCCCAAACATGCTCAACGTGCGAAATATCTGGTGAGTATGCAGGCCATGAAAGAACTGGGACATTTTCAGCTTCCAGGAATTCTGTACATGCTGTTTGACATCTACCTGGTACAGTTGAAACCGGGATTCATCCGTGAAGAGCATACTTCTCTAGCGTGCCAGTGGCCATCAAAGGTGACCATTTGCCCACTGAAATCGGTTATGATGCTGAACTGCAGTCAGGTCAAGCCTATGGTGAGCCCAACAAGCGCAGAGATGAGCTTCCCTGAGACGGTTTCTGACAGTTTGTGCAGAAATTCTTTGGTTGTGCAAACCCCCAGTTTCATCAGCTGTCCGGGTGACTGGTCTCAGACGATAATGCAGGTGAAGAAGCCGGATGTGGAGGTCCTGGGCTGACTGACGTGGTTACACGTGGTCTGCGGTTGTGAGGCCAGTTGGACGTACTGCCAAATTCTCTAAAACGACATTGGAGGCGGCTTATGGTAGAGAAATTAACATTAAATTATCTGGCAACAGCTCTGGTGGACGTTCCTGCAGTCACCATGCCAATTGCACACTCCCCCAAAACTTGACACATCTGTTGCGTGACAAAACTGCACATTTCTGAGTGGCCTTTTATTGTCCCCAGCACAAGGTGCACCTGTGTAATGATCATGCTGTTTAATCAGCTCCTTGATATTTATTTATTTTATTTTTATTTATTTAACCTTTATTTAACTAGGCAAGTCAGTTAAGAACAAATTCTTATTTTCAATGACGGCCTAGGAACAGTCGGTTAACTGCCTATTCAGGGGCAGAACGACAGATTTGGACCTTGTCAGCTCGGGGGTTTGAACTTGCAACCTTCCGGTTACTAGTCCAACACTCTAACCTACCCTGCCGCCCCACCTGTCAGGTGGATGGATTATCTTGGCCAAGGAGAAATGCTCACTAACAGGGATGTAAACAAATTTGTGCACAACATTTGAGATAAATAAGCTTTTTGTGCATTTGGAAAACTTCTGGGATCTTTTATTTCTCATGAAACATGGGTCCAACACTTTACATGTTGCGTTCATATTTTTGTTCAGTATATATGGTATCTTTGCAACTTAATGTAAAGTGTTACCAAATAATAACACACATACCGCCCCTCTTTCAAACTTGTTGCTGTTGCTCTCAGACTTGCTGAGTTTGCGTTCCCCCGTGTCTCCCAGGTCTCCGTAGATGGTGAGAAACACTTTGGCGTCGGTCCCTCCTCCGTACATGTCACCCGTTCTCACAGACACCTTATAGGTGTGAGCTGGAGAACATTAAAGGCACTCATTAATGTCAATTCAATGTAACAGAACAGGAGGGAGGATATCTCTTATATGACCATGTATAGGAAGCTAGGGACCTACTTTCAAGGGCATCCTCCACCTCCATCTCTGTGTGTTTCAGTTTTCCTTCCTTCAGCAGTTTCTCTGTGATAATATCAGAGGGAACGAGCTCTCTCACCGTCTCCCCATCGTCCTCTGACTTGGCCAACCAGCGCTCACACGGTAAGATGGTCGTCTCCGAACCCTGAGGGAGCAGCCATGTTGGAAGGGTTTTTGATTAGTTTAATGAATTATACTTTGATTATCTGATTCGACTGAATAGATGAACACAATGGGGTAAAGATTACTGTAGGTGATGCTATTGCTCAAACCTCACTCTTCTGTCATCTCAGAGATGAGAAGCAGAGAGAGTGAACAGGGTGAAGGGGACAACGTTTTTTAAATAAGACATAGCCCATTCATGAGTGAATGAGGACAGGGGAGAAGGAATGAGACGCAGTTCTTCAGTACCTTTCCCTTCCTGAGTAGGCGTCTGATCTCCACTCTGTCAAGGTGCCAGCCAGGGTTGGTGCCGCTGTTGTCGTGGCCAATACGGATCTTCTCAATGACATCACCCACATCCTCCAACTACAGGCGTACCAGTCAAAAGTTTGGACACACCTACTCATTCAAGGGTTTTTCTTTATTTTCACTATTTTCAACATTGTAGAATAATAGTGAAGACATCAAAACTATGAAATAACACATATGGAATAATGTAGTAACCAAAATAGTGTTAAACAAATCATAAGATATTTCATATCAAAGTAGCCACTCTTTGCCTTGACAACAACTTTGTACACGATTGGCATTCTCTCAACCAGCTTCATGAGGTAGTCACCTGGAATGCATTTCAATTAACAGGTGTGCCTTATTAAAAGTTCATGTGGAATTTATTTCCTTCTTAATGTGTTTGAGCCAATCAGTGTTGTTTTGACAAGGTAGGGGTGGTATACAGAAGATAGCCCTATCTGGTAAAAGACCAAGACACAGCTCAAATAAGCAAAGAGAAACAACAGTCCATCATTACTTTAAGACTTTAAGACCAGTCAATGTGGAAAATTTCAAGAACTTTTCTTGAAGAAAGTTTCTTCAAGTCCAGCCGCAAAAAAACATCAAGCGCTAACTGGCTCTCACGAGGACCGCCACTGGAAGAGCCAGAGTTACCTCTGCTGCAGAGGATAAGTTCATTAGAGTTACCAGCCTCAGAAATTGCATCCCAAATAAATAATTCACAGAGTTCAAGTAACAGACATCTCAACATCAACTGTTCAGAGAAAACTAAGTGAATCTGGCCTTCATAGTTGAACTGCTGCAAAGATACCACTACTAAAGGACACCAATAACAATAAGATACTTTCTTGGGCCAAGAAACACGAGCAATGTATGTTAGACCTGGTGGAAATATGTCCTTTGGGCTGATGAGTCCAAATGTGAGATTTTTGGTTCCAACCGTAGTGTCTTTGTGAGAGGCAGTGAACGGATGTGAACGGATGATCTCCGCATGTATGGTTCCCACCGTGAAGCATGGAGAAGGATGTGTGATGATGTAGGGGTGCTTTGCTGATGACACTGTCTGTGATTTATTTAGAATTGAAGGTACACTTAACCAGCATGGCTACCACAGCATTCTGCAGTAATACGCCATCACATCTGGTTTGCGATCAATGGGACTATCATTTGTTTTTCAACAGGACAATGACCCAACACACCTCCAGGCTGTGTAAGGGCTATTTGACCAATAAGGAAAGTGATGGAGTGCTGCATCAGATGACCTGGCCTTCACAATCACCCGACCTCAACCCAATTGAGATGGTTTGGAATGAGTTGGACTGCAGAGTGAAGGAAAAGCAGCCAACAAGTGCTCAGCTCCTTCAAGACTGTTGAAAAAGCATTCCAGGTGAAGCTGGTTGAGAGAATGCCAAGCGCGCGCAAAGCTGTCATCACAGAAAAGGGTGGCTACTTTGAAGAATCTAAAATCTAAAATATATTTTGATTTGTTTAACACTTATTTGGTTACTACATGATTCCATATGTGTTATTTCATAGTTCTGATGTCTTCACTATTATTCTACAATGTAGAAAATAGTAAAAATAAAGAAAAACCCTTGAATGAGTAGGTGTATCCAAACTTTTGACTGGTACTGGATATCATACAGCACATTAGATTAAATGCCATCCACTTTTACATTTCATTCTGTAGTCTTGGCATATACTGTATGTAAACACTTATCTTCTCAAATGTAAAAGTATATAATTTGTATGGTTTAAGACAGGAACAGTCATACACACCTCCACGATAAACATATCCTCAGCTCCTCTCTCGAAGAACAACCTTCTCTCTCGCTTGTTGACGCACAGGTGTTTCTGCTGGGTGCAGAGGCCCTTCCAGCCATAAAGAACTATAAACACATCTGCATCTGTCCCAGCACCAAACACATCACTTGTGTACATCTTGATCTCATAGGGGACAACTGAAAAGCGAAATGAGATGGTTTGATGTCACTATGACAGATCAGTAGTCACCGACCCCAGTCCTAAAGTGTCACAGCTACAGAGCATAGGGCTTATTCATCTCCTCCTGGTGAACAGTAGATTAGTTGAATACTGTAGGTTAGTTAGTGCTTGGCACTGGAACAACAGGCTGCACACCCAAGCAAACAGTTCTTGACAGCAGAGTACATTGTAAGGATCCTTGGAAAGTGTTGTAAAAACATAGTATCATACTCCATACCTGTTTAAATGTTAAAGAGCATGACTTACATGGCATGTAGAGTTCAGTCTGGAGCTCGTTGGGGTACAGGTCTCTCACTATGGCCCCATCATCCTCTCCATTATCTAGCCAACGGCCACATGGGAAACGGAGTCTCTGGCCCTGAGAGGGGGCGTCGATCTCCACCCAGTCCAGAAACCAACCAGGAGAGCCACCTTGGCACCAGACACAGACACAGTGATCATGAGGTCAGGGGTTTCATAGAATGGGGATGTTTGTATTCTTTTCAACTTTGTTAATTGGTGGATATGAGTGGAAGGATGAACCCGTGATCTCACCTGAGTTGTCATGACCGATGCGTAGCTTTTCCAGCTCTCCCAGGTCCACAGCCTCCACAGTGAATTCATCCACCATGCCCTGCTCAAACTTGTTCTTATGGGTCTTACACGCCTTCAGGTTGATTATCCCTGGAATAGGCAGTCATGAGTTTAGGGATAGGAATATTAGTAGTTCACAAACATGTTTACATTTTGAAATATGAATTTAAATAAGCTATAACCCCCCCACCCCCTTCCCCCAAAAAGTGAAGATTAAAAATAATAATAATAACACTGGCCCACATTATAATGCCACTATAATGGAGCTTGTGCTGTATTTCATAGCACCTGTATCATCTTTTTCTCCATAAATGATAGCAAAAACATTGGCATCCGTTCCAGCATGTTTCTTCTCTCCTGTCTTTATTTTCAGGGCTAGAGTTGTAGACATAGCTGTAAGAAAACAAGCAAACATAACAAGAGCGCAATCTGTTATTGACTGTTCATAATACTGTTATTAAAGTTATTATAGACACTAATAATATGAATCATCAAAACAACTTTCATGTTAACCACTGAGGAGTTGTCAACAGCAAAAACACCCACACTGGTCGAGGCTCTTACCTTTCTGCTCAAGCCCCAGGGTAGCTGCACCTGTCCCCTCCTCATCATCGTCCCTCTTCATGAAGGCCTCATCCACGGGCACCAGCTCCCTGGCGATCTGTCCATCATCCTCATCCACCGCCAGCCAACGGTTACATGGGAAGTAGTACCTGTGTCAAGACAGATACTTAACATTACTTGCGTAACTCCAGTTCTATGATAATAGAGTGAGGTGTCTCTTATGGGAATTCGCTTGATAGCGAATTCCCTATGGAAGAATCCAATCACACAACATCTCTCACAGACAGAGGTTGATTGGCCATTGAGGGGAGCCCCTCTCTGATTATAAGTGGCCACGCGCCCGCCCTCTGGTCATTCTCTCTTTCTTCCTTGTGAAGATCACTACACTCTCTAAGCTCTCCTCAGCACGACTTGATCCCTGTCTTGCTGTTTAACTGTTTGAATCTGCTCGGTTGTAGCTAGCATCACATGGCTAGCTACTGAGACTTGTTTAAAGCACGCCGCAAGGCTTAGCTAACCCGGCTAGCTAACCACCACTAGCTCTTCCTATCTGCTCAGACAGTATAATTGTCAGCTTTTTCTCTGGTTAAGTTCAACCTACGTTTACTCTTAGCCTTGACTAGACCGGCCTGACCGACCCCGCTTCACAGCTGGATGGTCAAGATAGGCTCTTTGTTCGCCAAAGGACTATGCTGCACAACACTTTTCTTTGGCTAACATTGTGCTAACTAGCTAGGCTATTAACCACGAGGCGTACGCTAGCTAGCTTATGATTTGCCCGAGTACACAACCTTTGTGTTCTTCTCGTGGCAAGGAACCCGCAACTGCTTCACAGGGTGAACCGAGCAGGGCTCCTGCCCCAGCACCCACACACCTGTGTCCATGTGGGGACATGATAGTAGCCAAGGATACACACTCGCGTATCGACTGCTTGGGGATGAACCTGAGTCCTGCGTGCATTGTAGGGAGTGGCCGAGAACCGGCCTCAAATGGAGACTACACAGAGCAGGCCCTCCATGAGACCCCTCACAGCGAGGAGGCGGCCCCACAACCCCAATTCCATCACTTATGGGCAGAGGTAATGGATGGTTTCCCCGCAGACCTTCAGCTGCTGTTTGATGACCTAGCAGCTCGTTTTAGATGAAAGATGGCTACAGCATTTAGCCGTCTCTTCCCCGACAAGGAAGAAGGGGACGAGGAAGCCCTAGGCTCAAGGCTCTCCAACGCCCTGAGCAGAGCATCTTTGCCAGATAAGAAAAACAGGCGTATCGACGTCTACAGGCAGGAAGTGGCCAAGCTCAATATTGTAGTGCCTGTGCCTATGGGGCAGCGACGCTAAAAGGGACTGTTTTGATGGGAAGAGACAAAGGTTACGTATGTAACCACGGTTATGTGAGCTATATGGATCACTCCAATATATTGGTATCATTCCGCAGCGGAGGGATACATCCAAGGTGAGGATTTACAGATTTTCTCCAATGAAGACCTGTGTCACGGCTGAGGTCCGCCCCTATATATAGACCCCATGGCCGCGACACACGTTCTCAACATCATTTTTGAGGCGCCTCAGCACCGTAGAGGATTTGAGTGATCCATATAGCTCACATAACCATGGTTACATACGTAACCTTTGTTATGTTTCACTATATTGGATGACTCCGATATATTGTTATATCTGTACCAGACTTAATCGGTCGTAGAGGGACCTGGCCACCCAGCACGGGACCGAGACGCAGGGGCCGTCAATGTGGAAAGGGGATCCCGGCACAGTTCCCAGAAGGGGAGGCGACGCCCAGTACCGCTGAGCCAACCGCTGAGGGCGGTGCCATATTTACCTGAAAGTACATAGCAAAGGTGCAAGAGGAAGCCCAGCTGGCCACAGCACAGAAGTCAGTGAGGGGCACTCCTTTCAGTAGAGCCCAGGACCCAGCCACACCTCGTGTTGAATGTGCCACAACAGATCCCAGCACTGGCCTGCCAGCCAAGCAGTATGTTGTCGTAATTGTGTCCACAATCCAGTGAGAGAGCCTCTGCTTTGATAGCCCAGCCCACAGCGCTCGCTCACCATAGTAGACAAAGAGCTGGTCTGTTGTTCTCACTGACCGTGTCCGCTCCGCATAGGCAGCCAATGCCCGCACAGGGCACAGCATGCCGGAGGAAGGCCCAGACTCCCTCGCCACTGCCGGGGGGTCGTAAGCAGACAGGATAAAAGGGATGTTCACATGCCTGTCTGACAGAACCTTTGGAAAGAATGAAGGGTTGGGTGGAGAGATATACTCCTCCCACCTTCTTCATGGAAGTAATCGCTACCAAGAAAGCCACCTTCATAGAGAGGTGTTTCAGGGAGCGAACCCCCTTCATAAACCTGGAGGTCAAGGGATGGCACCCCAATAAGCCTGTCCATCCATCCCACATGGCAGGCAGGTATAGCGGCCAAATACCCTTCAGTGTAGAGGCTGCCAAGCCCTCATCCAAGCGAGACAGCAGGTATTGGAGGACATACTGCACCCTGCACGACTCGGGCACAACCTCAATACCAGTGCACCAAGAGCAGAACAACCGCCAGCGCAACTGCTATGCCGCGGTTGTAGCCTGTACCCTCGGCATGGTGTTCATTACGCCCTCCTGTAGTCCTAACATGGACCATTGGTGCCGTTCAGCGGCCAGACCACAGACTGAGGCGGTGCGGTCTCGGATGCCACAGAGTTCCCCCGTACTGAAACAGCAAGTCGGGTCTCAGGGACAGTTGCCAAGGTGTCACAGACAACAGGGACAGAAGAAGGCTAAACCAGGGTTGTCTGGGCAAGTATGGAGCCACCAGCAGCAAACAATGCTCAGCCATCCTGGTCCTGTCCAGCACAGCCTGGATCAGGGGAAAAGGGGGAATGCCTAAAGCTCCAGCCCTGGCCAATCGTGAGCCAGAACATCCAAACTCAGAGGCCCTGGTGGCTCCAACATGGAGTGTGCATTGTCCAGGGAGGCAAACAGGTCCTCCTGCGCCCTCCCGATCTTGTCCCACAGGTGCTGCACCACCTGGGGATGTAGGCCCCAGCCCCAAGGTGGCGGGCCCTCCCTCAAGAGCATATCTGCTGACACATTCAGGATGCCAGGTACGTGCGAGACACTAGATGTCCCTGAGCCCAGAGAAGAAGCTCCCGTGCCATAAGTCCACCCTGATGGTTGATGTAAGCCACCACTGTGGTGTTGTCCGATCTCACCGATCTCAGCACACACGTCTCCCAGACTGGCTGGGGGGGTGTGACCAAGGGCAGGTCGGCCAGCGGCTGTTGGCTACCCCCTTGGAGCAGCAGGCACATCATCTGCCGCTCCAAGGGGGTAGCCAACAGCCGCTGGCCGACCTGCCCTTGGTCACACCCCTCCAGCCAATCTGGGAGACGTGTGTGCTGACCAGCTCCCGGCGGCACATCCTCTACATCTCCACCCCACCTGAGAGAAAGGAGCGACAGAGCCAACTCAACAATGCCCTGAGGCACTGTGCGGTCACCCATAGCTGGCGGTGACGGTGGCGCATTCGGGTGCAGCCGGTGGGAGTTGAACCACCGTTGAAGAGGCCGGAGATGGAGAAAACCCAACAGGCGTTGTCAGGTCAGGGCGGATACCCCCCGCCCCTGCCGAAAGTGGTTGATGTGGGTCAGGAGCATGTCTCTGTCTGACAGGACCTGGGTCCTGGTCGGAGCACAAATCAGCCAATCGTCCAGGTAATTGAGGATCATCAAATCTTCGGGACGTGAGAGGTGCCAGGACAGCGTCCATGCATTTTGTGAAAGTACGGGGTGCCAAGGAGAGGCCGAAGGGAAGAACCATGAATTCTTATCCTTTGAAAGTGAATCGGAGGTACTCCCAATGAGCTGGGTGAACAGGAACATGGAAGTACGCAACCCTCAGGTGCAGCGTCACAAACCACCGGTCCCTGGACACGGCCTGCAACACGTGGGCTGGGGACAGCATGTAGAACCTCAGTACCTTCAAGTACCCATCGAGGTTGCGGATGTCCAGAATCGCTTGCAACCCTTCGTCTCTTTTTGGGACCGCAAAATAATTGGAGTAGAGCCCACCTAGCCGTTCAGATGTCTCGATCATGCGGATGGCACCCTTGTCTAGGAGTGAGGAGATCTCCAGCCGCAGGGTTTTCTTCAGGGGGTAGGCCACCGTGGTGACACAAAGGCCCCTGAAAGACGGGAGTCGGCACCGGAATTGGAGTCGGTACCCCTTGGGCATTGTGGACAACACCCAAGGGGACTCCACACCCTCCTCCCACTTTGCCCTTTGAGACCGGGCGAAGCAGCCGAGGCCAGGGAAGGGTGTGTCAGGGTTCCTGCCGGGGACCGCCTCTCCTCTGGCGCCCCAATGCCGTCTGGGCAGGTAGAAAGAGCTAATGGTGGTTAGCTTGACTTGCGGCGTGAGCTAGCTTCAGTAGCTAGCCGTGTGACACTAGCTACAACCAGAGACTAATTTTACACGAAGCAAAAACTTTCCTTCAGGTCATTACTCAACACAAAGACTAGAGCTGACGTCCTACATTCAGTAGCGTTTACCTTTACGGCTCACCTGAAAACATTAAGCAGGAAGACAGGGATCAAGTGGCGCTCAGGAGAGCATAGAGAGCATAGTGATCTTCGCAAGTAAGAGAGTGAGAATGACCAGAGGGCGGGCGCGTGGCCACTTATGAGGGAGGGGCTCATTGTCCACTTGACCTGTCTGTGACAGACGTTGTGTGATTGGATTCTTCTGTATTGAATTAGCTATCGAGCAAATTCCCATGGTGAGACACCAAACTATTATTTGGAAGAGAACCATATTCAGTCACACACTTTGTTGTTGCACACAGATACACTTTATGTTCAACCATGAGAGTGAGTATTCTGTCATATCTAGGATAGTGATAAGATCATTTGTGAATGTAGCTACAATATGGAATGAACGAGAGGAAGTGACTCCTGTCTGGGTGAATCTCAATAGTTTAAAGTATCCTCCTCTCCTCAGACTATTAGGATGGACCCAAAAGTGACTTACGTGGTGTCATCCTTGGTGTCCACTATCTCCACGCGATCCAGGTACCAAGAGGAGTAAGACGCTGCGTTGTCCTGACGAATGCGTAGCTTCCGCAGGGGGCCCAGCTCAATGGCTGTTATGGTGAACACATCCTCCTGTATGACAACAGCAACATTGACAGAGAGACTTTTGGGGATTCTTTACTCTTGCAACTGATTTTTTTTGCTACCTAGAACCATAAAGGGTTCTTCAGCTGGCCTTGTACTGTTTTAGTAAGAAGGGGTTTGTAACATGTATACACCAGATGATTAGAGGTGCCAAAACAGCAGTCTTGAATAAAAGTCTGTCATCTTCCATAGAAAGAGTCTCAAAACGGTCTCATATTTCCCACATAGCACACTATCTACTCATTTGGTAAATAAGGTCTTATAAAAGTGTGTCACTGATTCATGACAAGAGGTCCCTCTCTAGGCTGATGCAATAAATAAAACATTGTTTGTGGACGTGTAGTTCTCCTTGCTCCAAAGAGCCAAAACTTAAGCTCAATAATTCACTGGTTCACATTTAGTGATTAGTAAACATATACCTACGCTACTTTGAATAAGAGGATGCACGCTATCAGGTTTGTCAATGTAGCGACAGACAGGGTGACAGGTTCAGTGACTTTGGCGACTACTTCCAGCTCCTCTTAGTCACAGATGGCCTAATGGACCTAATGTAATCCTAGAGAAACACTCAGAGCAACAGTCTGCATGGAAGCTCATGTTGCTGAATGAGGGTCTGATTATTGATTTCCCAAGGGATATGTAAAGCTAATGAGGGCATTGTGGGCATTCCATGTACAAGAGCACTTGCCTGGGTGACAGTTTATTAAAGCAACATTGTAGCATTGCAGAATGGACACAAAGTCAGGTACCCAAGCTACAAGAATACCTGGAATCATGCAGAACTGGGCCAAAGTCCGGTCTCCCCATACCAGCTACAGTATATACTTTGTAGACCAGTGTTTGCTAAGTAAAGCACCGCTTAACATCAATGGACACATTGTTTTCCTGTAAGACCCATTGTTTTCCTGTAAGACCAATTGGTTTCCTGTAAGTGTTAATTTTCTGCCCATGTAGTGTGACTCCTCTCTCACCTGCCCTGACTCAAATTTATTGAGGTTGCCTGACTTCCTGAGGAGGCGCTCCCCTGTGTCCCCGTTCTCCCCATAAATATTGATGTAGACATTGGCGTCAGTCCCAGCCCCCAGCATGTCCCCGGTGAAGACGCACACTTCATAGGTGTTCTCTGTCAGACAATACATAGGATAGGTAAGTCAGACTTAGTTTGATCCATAAGTTGTGACTGTATTATTTGTCTACTTGCTGCAAAACAACAAAAAATGGATCCTTTTCTCTCCTCTCCCCTCTCCAGTACCTTCCAGCTGGTCTGTATCCTCAGGAAGCAGTTCCACCACCAGCTCCCCGTCCTCCTCCCCCCGGCTCAGCCAGCGGGAGCAGGGGAACACATATGTCTGCACTATCTCCTGCATCACTTCCTCTGTCTCCTCCTCCGCCTCCTGAGAATAGAATAGAGAGTTATTGAGAAAGTTTGATATTACAAAGTACAGGAAACTGAAAAAATATTTGATTTACCTTCTTTTTCTTCTTCTTCTTCTTGTCATCCTTTTTCTTCACCTTGGTCACCATGCCCATGATTAGGTGTTTGACGTATACCTTCTCTAGGAACCAGCCGGAGCCGATCCCCGCCTCATCATGGCCGATACGCACCTTGAAGATCTTTCCTACGTTGCTGGCTTCTATCTACAGTACAGTTGTCAGGACAGAAGCCAGACTTTGTTACACTGTGGCCTCTCAGAATGTAACTTCTCGGTATCCACCCTCCACCAATATGGCTAGACCTTTATAGCAAAAAAACCTTGCCATGTAACTGCAGGTTTGCTTATCCCGCACACTCTCAGAAAAAAGGTTAAGAGTTGTTAAGGCTAGGGGGCACTATTTTCATTTTTTGAAAAATAACGTTCCCAAAGTAAACGGGCTATTTCTCAGGACCAGATGCTAGAATATGCATATAATTGACAGCTTAGGATAGAAAACACTCAGGCGAAAGCCTGAGAAAAATCCAATCAGGAAGTGACTCTTATTTTGAAACCTCTGCGTTCCTATGCATCCCTATTGACCATTGAAAGGGATATCAACCAGATTCCTTTTTCTATGGCTTCCCTAATGTGTCTACAGTCACTAGACATAGTTTCAGGTTTTTATTTTGAAAAATTAGCGTGAACGACAACATTGCGTCAGTGGTCAGATGGTGGCTCTCAGAGTGATTTGTGCATGTTCATTAATTGTTAACAGTGTTTAGACCCTTTACAATGAAGATCTGTGAAGGTATCTTGATTTTTATGAATTATCTTTGAAAGACAGGGTCCTGAAAAAGGAACTGTAAGGTATCTGAAGTATGAACTGGGGTATAATTATGTACATAAACATTCCTTTTTCAGGACCCTGTCTTTCAAAGATAATTTCAGTGATGATCCATGGCACGAAGCCTCCAGTGAGGAGTCATAAGCCTTCAGCAGATCTTAAGCCTCCAGCGAGGAGTCATGGCACGGGTCTAAGTCACACTGTTTCCAGCGAGGAGTCATGGCTTGAGCCTCAATGAACCATAAACAATTAAGGGTGAGTCATACACCAGAGGCGCCACCAAAGTGGGGGAAGGCGGAGGGGGTCGTCCTACACCACACTAACAGATCGGTAGGCAATTAGGGTCACAGTTATGAAAACTTAGGACACCAAAGAGGCCTTTCTACTGACTCTGAAAAACACCAAAAGAAAGATGCCCAGGTTCCCTGCTCATCTGCGTGAACGTGCCTTAGGCATGCTGCAAGGAGGCATGAGGATTGCCGATGTGGCCAGGGCAATAAATTGCAATGTCCGTACTGTGAGACGCCTAGTTTTCTGTTTTGTGTTGCTACACCTGACAGAACTGGTCGTTTTTGCTCTTTGTTATTTTGTTCAGATTTTAATAAACATCATGAACACGTACCACGCTGCGCTTTGGTCCACTCCCTCTTCTTCAGACGAGCGTTACAGAACTACCCACCACCAAAGGACCAAGCAGCGTGTTAAGGAGGACTGGACATGGGAGGACATCCTGGATGGCAAAGGATCCTACACATGGGAGGAAATCCTGGCTGGAAAAGATCGCCTGCCAGGGGAACAGGTCGAAGCAGCAAGGAAGGCGGAGGCAGCTAGTAAAAGGGCCAAGGATTACACGGGGACAAGGCTGGCACTAAAGACCGGGAGGCCACTCCCCCCCCAAAAAAATTGGGTGGCACACGGGAAGATTGGCTGAGAAAGGTTGGAGACCTGAGCCAACTCCCGTGCTTACTGGAGGGAGCGTCGTCCTGGTCAGGCACCGTGTTATACGGTGGAGCGCACGGTGTATCCAGTACGCGTTCTTAGCCCGGTGCGCTACATCCCAGCTCCCCGCATCTGCCGGGCTCAGGTGAGCATCCAGCCAGGACGGATTGTGCCAGCCCTGCTCTCCAGACCTCCAGTACGTCTCTACAGCCCAGGATATCCTGCACCGGCTCTGCGCACTGTGTCTTCAGTGCGTCTGCACAGCCCAGTGCGTCCTGTGCCTGCTCCCTGCACGTGCCGGGCCAAAGTCACCATCCAGCCAGGACGGGTTGTGCAGGCTCTTAGCTCGAGACCTCCAGTGCGCCTCCACAGCCCAGTGTATCCGGTGCCTCTGCCAAGGACAGGGCCTCCTGTATGTCTCTCCAGCCTGGTGAGTCCTGTGCCTGCGCCCAGAACTAATCCTCTTGTAAGTCTCCCCAGCCTTGTGAGCCCTGTGGTAGCTCCACGTACCAGACTGCCCATACGTCTCCTCCCTCCAGTGATGATCCATGGCAAGAATTCTCCAGTGATGATCCACGGCACGAAGCCTCCAGTGATGATCCATGGCACGAAGCCTCCAGTGATGATCTATGGCACGAAGCCTCCAGTGATGATCCATGGCACGAAGCCTCCAGTGAGGAGTCATGGCACGAAGCCTCCAGCGAGGAGTCATGGCACGGAGCCTCCAGCGAGGAGTCATGGCACGGAGCCTCCAGCGAGGAGTCATGGCACAGAGCCTCCAGCAACGACGGTCTCCAGTCCGGAGCCTCCAGCAACGACGGTGCCCAGTTCGGGGCCCCCAGCAACGAGGGTGCCCAGTCTGGGGTTGGTTGCGAGGGTCCCTGCACCAGAGGCGCCACCAAAGTGGGGGGAGCTAGAGGCGGAGGGGGTCTACGTCCTACACCAGAGCCGCCGCCATAAAGGAGGCCCACCCAGATCAAGTCTATGTTCCACAAGTCTATGTTTTCTATTTTGTGTTCGGCCAGGTGTGGTTCTCAATCAGAGGCAGCTGTCTATCGTTGTCTCTGATTGAGAATCATACTTGGGCAGCTTTTCCCACCTGTGTTGTGGGTAGTTTTCTGTTTTGTGTTGCTGCACCTGACAGAACTGGTCGTTGTCGTTTTTGCTGTTATTTTGTTCTAGTGTTCAGATTTTAATAAACATCATGAACTAGTACCGCGCTTTGGTCCACTCCCTCTTCTTCAGATGAGCGTTACATCAATACCATCAAGAGGTGAAGGTACACAAAATAAGTTTGTACCCTGGGAAACAGTAATGTACCTTCACAGTACTTTGGGAGTGTGATGATTGTAGCTTTTATATTCACATTTTTGGATACACAAATGTACCATACTATTTTTTTTGGCACATGTACCCTAAAATGTACCGAACAGTACCATGTGAGATCATACTAGTAATGGGGGAAAAAAAAAAAAAAAAAAAATCTAAACGGCTACATATCAGGATATTGTTTGACGATATATCAGATCGTTTTGACAATATCACAATATAATTTCTGCGCTGGTTGGCTGTACCTGCACCAAAACTCCAAGATTTTTCCTACATAGCTTGTTCTCCATCTTTTTAAATAGAGAACCAATTTGTTTTCAGCGCTTTTATTTCCATGACTGATTAAAACTAGTTTTCTCGTTTTCTTGGCTTTCTCTTATCTCTCTGCAGCAGACATACGGTGAGCAATATGTTTGGACCATGAAATCGCAATAACAATCACAGTATTGAATCGCAAATACATATTGTATCATGATAATATTGTATCGTGAGGTCCCTGGCAAATCCCAGCCCTAGATCATATGTGTACCTCTGAAGGTACAATGTATGTATTTTTACCTTTTGTATCCCAGGGAACAATACCGTACTCTTTTTTCTAAGAGTGTACCCTGATCCCTGTCAGACTATAATATTTAATACTATCCCCGGTGAAGACACACACTTCATTGGTGTTATTCATATTTTCAAACCATTTACTTACCCGTTTCTAATATTACTGTGTCTATAACGATATTGTATGCTATTGAATGTCAGTTTGTCTCAAATAGATTCTCAGAAAAAAAGTATTGACATGGAATATGACAATAATGACCTTGAATATCTCAGTAGTTGCTCTCTCATAGTTGTTGGACCTGCTGGCCAGATTGACGACCTCTGTCTTGCCCTTACCACCGTAGATCTGGATGAAAACGTTAGCGTTGGTTCCAGCAAAGTTCACATCACCTGTCACCACTGTTATCTCATAGTTTATCACTGCAAAACAAGATTAAACAAAATAATGATATTACAGAAGAACACAACATATATATATATATATCCAAGGATTGAGGCGCATAAAGGCAAAAATATATATATATTGGGCCTCTATGCGCCCCAATCAAAATCTTTGGATTCAATTCAATTTTCCATATCTGTGTGGATAGCCTGAGAGATTGATTGGATTCCCTGTACAGTATGTAAAAACATAAAGCAGGAAACATCTATAGGTGTGTGTCTGTTTATAATTAATTGGGTGTGTATGAGGGTGTATTGTAATAGGTGTGTTTACATTGTTTAATGTCCAGGATCTCGCTAGGGTAGATCACCACCTCAGTCTTGCCGTCTGCCTCGTCCTTACAGAGCCAGCGGTGGCTGGGGAACATGTACTGACTCCCACTGGCCGGCACCATGATCTGGACACTGTCCAGGAACCAACCAGCATTCATCCCCTCGTTGTTGTGGCCAATCATCAGACGGCTGATCTGGTGTACAAAAAAAAAAAACATTTCTTTTTCTACTCATATTCACCAAATATTCTATTTTGTATGCATCTCAGGTTAACATCAATACATGATTTTAATGAAAGTCTGACTTATGTGCATGTATCTTAAGGATTCAGCCTTGTATGAATAAGGTATACAATGCTTGTGTTTATACATCTTTCATTTTTGAGAGATTACACTTTGGCAGAAATAAAGGCATCGCCTCTAGGCTTGGGCGACATACCGTTTATCGAGGGTATGGTTTTCAACACCTTAAAAATAAATGTTATCGAAATAAATAATATTCTTCTCAGGGTTACAGCTATGCATTTGGTTTGCTAACTTGCTAGCTAAGTGGCTAGATGTCAAGATCAAGCTTCTTGGTTACAGCAGAGCTATTCAATCCCCTCCTGGATCAAGATCCCCGTTTCCTTCCATTTTTGTTTTTGGGAGGAGGAGGGGGGGTAGCACCCCTTGTGTGCACATTCGTTAATACAGTATACCCCAGTATGGTACAGAAGCAGTATATCTGGATACCGTTCACTTCTAGTAGCCTCTAACACTAAAACCAAGAATTCTACTGTTACTGTACCTGTCCAATGTCAAACGTCTCCACAGTGAACACATCCACCCGGCCCACCTCAAAGTAGTTGCGCAGGTTGTTGTCAGAGACCACCAGCATCATCTTACTGGTGTCTCCCTTCTCCCCATACAGCTTCGCAAAAACGGTGGAGTTCGAGCTGCCTCCACTGACGCTGCCTGTCTTCACCGACACATGATAGCTAACATCTGAAAGGCAGAACTACAAGTTGTAGTTCAGGTGTGTTTATTCACTCACGTGGCGGTGAAACCGCCGTACAACAACTTCAACAAACGTCTCAGTGAGTTGACAGCTCTCGTGTGGCTCAGCTAGTAGAGCATGGCGCTTGCAAAAACAGCGTTGTGGGTTCAATTCCCACAGGGGAAAAAAGACAAAAGTATATGCACTCACCATTGTAAGTCGCTTTGGATAAAAGTGCCTGCTAAATGACAAAAATATGAATATATTTTCCCACAAACACTTACTGTAAAGACGCTGGCCGTCTGAAAATGGCACCAACTCCCGAACAATCTGTCCGTCATCCTCATTCCGATCTAGCCACCTGAGATGGTAAAGGAAAACATGGCCGTCTTAACTCTTACCCAAATTACCTGCTGTTATCGCAACCTGACCCTATTCTCTGATCACCTGGCACCTATTCAATCATCTTCCCCAAGGTCATAGATGTTACATACATTCCATACCTGTCCTAGGAGATACCTGGCTAAGTCATCTGTTCCACAAACTTCCTGTTCCATGTCTCACCTGCCGCAGGGGAACTCTACAACCTGAGACTCAGCCTGTCCCTCTTCCCTGACCATCACTTTCTCCAAGTACCAGCCACAACCTCCGCCCCGCCCGTTGTGCCCGATACGCACACGCCGCACCTGCCCGATTGACACCGCCTCAATAATGAACTCATCCATCTGAATCAGAGAGTGAGAGATAGAGAGATCTATGAGGAAGACATTTATGTAAACTGTCTTGGTGAATCGATTACAGCTAAGGTATGTGGAAAATCCTGTTAATTTATCATTTGAGTAAACAGCCTATAGTGCAATCCTTAGATATGTTCCAAGAGGCCTAGCGTGGGTCTCCTGGACTCACGTTGCCTTTCTCAAACTTGTTGACGTTGTTTTTGCAGTTGACCAGCGTACGTTCGCCTGTGTCCCCCAGGTCACCAATCAGATTGAGGAAGACAGTGGCGTCCGTCCCGCTGCCGCCAAACTTCCCCGTGCACACAGTCACACGGTACTTTATCACTACAACAACACAACAGCATTCACTTAACAACGCTAGTATGTTTGCATAGGGTGAAACAATGCAGTAGATGATCCTTTGTGACCTTACAGGGCAGGGGTTCAGCAATCAGGTCTCCAGTGGCAGGCAGCTCTCTAACTAACTCGTTGTCATCCTCGTTAGTATCCAGCCAGCGCTCACAGGGGAACTTAAACTTCTCCTTTGTCAAAGTTTTCATCAGAGATGCCTGCGGAAACACCAAGAGAGTCAACAGGGCAAATCTCTTATCACATCTGCTCTTGCCAAATGTAGTGCATTATATAGGGTGTGAGACAGAGAGAATCTGAACCTCAAGCTTATTTGTGGATTTTTTTTCTTTATGTTTTCATTTGCTCACCTTGCTCAAATGCCACCCTGCAAAAGGACTTCTCTTTTCATGCCAGATGCGACATTTTGTAAGCTTCCCCAAGTCAGATAGCTCAACCTGTGTGTTGAATAACAAGAACAGTACACATCCATCGTTACTCAGGAATTAATCTGAGTAACGATTAATCAGTATGTCTGTCTGTCTGTCTTTCTTTCTGCCATTCTGTCGGTCTGTCCTTCTGCCTGCCTGTCATTCTGTCTGTCTGTCTTTTTAGTCCACCCATCTGTCAGTCCATCCATCTATCCTGAATACATCATACACACCATGAACTTATCCAGCTGGCCCTGTTCAAAGTTGTCTGCTTTGTTGTCCAGTCTCATCTCGTCTGACTTGCCCTTGTCCCCATAGATCTGGAAGTAAACGGATGCGTCTGTTCCTGCGCCAGGGAGATCTGACGTCCAGATCCACAGAGACCAGGGGTGCTCTGAAGAGGACCAGACAAACTGAGAAGTATTCTCCAAACTCAACAGGCACACACTCTGGAAAAACACCTCAAACCACAGATACAGATTATATAGAATTTGTTTGGCAAACTCAGTTTGAGAGTCAGAATTTTAACGGTTTCCATGTTAGAAACAAAAGTTATACGATGTTTACATTCCACTGATATGAGAATGGAAATTGGAACTCTGTATATTTGCGACCCTGGAGCACCCTACTCAGATTCTCAGAGACATAAAGTACCATAAGCAGCTTTTTTTTCTATCTATTACACATGGAATGGGATAAAATGTTTAAGAATAGCTAGGCGAGAGAATTAAAGATATTACATCCGAGAGGCAATGAGAATCCAAGTAATGTGGCTTACTCTTCTGTTTCCTCTGCCTTAGTGAGACCATCTCATAGAGCTCTCTCTCTATCAGTCCGTCACCTTCACTCTCATCCAGCCATTTACTGCAAGGGAAGGTCTGCTCGATCCCTGTGAACGGGCAGAACACCACTATCTGGAACATAAACACGCACAAGAGACTCACTGTCATATGTTGACTGGAAATAGATTGGGATGTTAAACATATAAGGAAGTCATTTATTTATATTAGTGTGTGTGTGTGCGTGTGTATGTGTGTACTCGCACCTTCTCGCAGTACCAGCCAGCGCTGACTCCTCCATTGTCGTGGCCGATGGTGACTCGGCTGAGGGGGCTGAGGAGGGCAGATATCTCCACGTTAAAGATGTCCGTCAGACCACGCTCAAACTTACCCCCCTGCAGGAAGATCTGTGGAAGAGACCGTGTACAATCACTATACAGACAAACACCACGTTGCTTTCACCTATGACTTCTAATGAATATGAATGACGAAAAGGAGGGAAGTAGCCACGTTGGACTAGGGAAATGCAATTCCTTCTAAAATGACATGCTACTTCATGTATGCCTGTACCTTGCCGCTGTTCTTCAGGCCCTTGGTGCCGTGCATCAGCATGTGGATGTTGGAGTTGGTGCCAGCTCCTCGGACCTTCCCTGTCACCACCTGGACGTGGTACACAATACCTGGCGGGTACAGTTACGTGTCAGCTAATCAGACACTCTGCCAACTCACGTCTCTGCTTCAGAACACCCACTCAGAGAGGAGTGAACAGGAAAACCAAATCAAAACATTGATAGTGTGGAAACTAGAATGAATGTCAGGAGGGTCTGAGATATTGTACATTTACTGTTCGTTTCCTTTTTGAAATAATCAATCATTGCAGATGTCACTGCACTAAATATGGAGACAACTGCACTGTGAATGTCTACATGCACCTCCTATAGCCAGAGGAATTTGCATAGGATACTTTATTTTTCATTGTTGCTGCTCAGCCCCCTTTTACTTACTTGTTACTTAAAGTAAATCTATGTATAAGAATATCTGCTTAATGAACCAAATACTGAATATTTATTTAACCTTTATTTAACTAGGCAAGTCAGTTAAGAACAAATTCTTATTTTCAATGACGGCCTAGGAACAGTGGGTTAACTGCCTGTTCAGGGGCAGAACGACTGATATGTACCTTGTCAGCTCGGGGGTTTGAACTTGCAACCTTCCGGTTACTAGTCCAACGCTCTAACCACTAGGCTACCCTGCCGCCCCAACTGTAATGTAATAGTGTAATGTGTATTTTTGCTGTTTCGGGGGTCATATACAGTATTGTCTGGTCTTTCCCCACCTGTGGGCTCACTGCCTCCAACTAGGATGTCCCTCTGAATCTTCCCATCATCCTCATCGATGGCGAACCAGCGGTTGATGGGGAACTCATACAGAGACTTGTTTCCCATGTCATCCAGAAGCACCTGCAGGGACAGGACCAGGGGCAATATACAGTTTGTGTTCAAGCCCCTTTCCTGGCCTCCCTCGCGTCTGCCAAGGGGTCTAACCCTATTGGCACAGTGTCTTTAACTGCATGATTCCTGGTTCAAAGCCCATCCTGGTTACCCCTGTTCAAAACCTTTACACTTGACAAATGTCCTTCTGGGAAGGAGGAGGATAAACAAGCACCTACATCAACCCTCCATTTCAGCAGTCAACTGGGTGACACATTCATGGGTCTGAATACAGGATATAAACAGGACCATACATTAAAAGAACACATTTTTAAGGTGCAAGTTATGGTTTCTTGAATTAGCCCTGAATAAATTCATGTCTATCTTGGTGATCTTTGGTGTCAGTGTGTGGCAATCACCATCACATCTACAGACTGTCCCTCTACTGGAAATATAATCCCTTAATGAGGCCTGGTGTCCCTTTACTACAGGTTGGGTAGGATGTCCCTCTGGCGTGTGTGTGTGTGTGTGTGTGTGTGTGTGTGTGTGTGTGAACTCATCTCATGGTTCCACACTGTAACTGGAATGTGTTGGAGGTGATGGGACACCAGTCTCAGATGAGAGGACAGGGAGGGGAGGAGAGGAGAGGAGGAGATGAGGATCACATGTCTTAAATACCTCTCCAGAGACAACAGGGGCTCACATACAGTAAAACATAGAATAGGGCAGGATATGGAATGATATGGATGGATTGTTCCTTCATCTTGCATTTCAGCAGCCTCCGTCTAAAACAACCATTGTCTTAACAGTTCAGGCAACCAGATATGGGTTCAAATACATATGTATTTGATTATTTGTTATTTAAAATAATTATTCTGTGTATTTTTACAGTGGGATGTATTCATAAAATAAGCATTGAATGCAAGGGAAGCCATTGAGCATTTGGCCTCCCTTAATAAAAACAAATATAATATAATAGCCAATCAGCGTTGAGCTAAACTGAGTGAGCTCAACTGTGTATGGTCTCAGCGCACCAAAAGAAAGTGTCATGGGAAGCCAGTTTGGATTTGGCTTCACTCCTAGAATCAATTTGAATTGTTGCATCTCGTTGTGTTCTTGTCCTTCGGTGGCTAGCCAGCTAGCTAGCTAAAATTGCCGCTTTCCTTAATTAGCCATGGATGGAGACAGGGATTTGAACTTGTGGTTTTAATTAATTCTCCATACTTGTGAATGATTATAATGGTTATTCTGATACAACCATAAAATAAATTGTGCCACTGAACTGAGAGGATGGAAGTTCACTATGTAGCTAGAGGTAGAAGGTTAATGTTAACTAGCTAACGTTGCCCATGGAAGGAAGTTAGGCTAGCGAGCAAGCATTTTAGCCAGGTAGTAAATAAAAGCATGTACTATACGACAGTCATAGACTGTTTCTTCAAATTGAAAGAGAGGAGGATGGCATTGGCGTTTCTCTACAAGCAGGGTGAGTCAACATGATTTTTCTACTTGCAGGAACGCACACACAAATACACAAATCAGAACCATGGACAGCCAAATCATATTTAGCTTACGTTGATTGGACTAAATTGTTTTTTGGTATCTTTTAGTTGTCACTGTATTAGACTAAGTATAGGTGATTTGATGATGTTGAAATGTTGAAGTTGAAATGGTGCTGGAATAGTGTAGCAGCTCTGAGCTCTCAACTTTGAGACTTACAATAACTCTCCGTGGTTCTAAATCAATAGTTTCTTAGTAGTCTGAAAATGTTGGAAACATTAACTTTCTTGACCATGCTGTAGGTCATGTGACTGTTTGTTACGTGCAAAATGCTCTGTGGACTTCACTGGACAGAGGTTGCTCTCCGGTTTTGTGATAAAACAAAGGTGTGGTTGAATTTATTCTGCCACTGTGTCTTATTGTCTTGGCCTTAGGCATATATCATGGTCGCAAGGCATATCAACTAATAGGTTATAGAGCAAACAATGCAATTATCACAACACATAGGTTGCAATATGGCTTTTTTCCCCTGGCTTAGCTTTTCCAGTGATCCTGGTATTTGAGTGTGTTCAAATACACAGCCCAAAACAAGTATTTCAGTTGAGTATTTGAATGGTTATCTTTTTAAACCAAATAGTTGACCAAATTGGATTAAAAACTACCTGGGTTAAATGCATGGGAGTGTATTTGAGTTAGTGTATTTTTTCAATGTGTATTTCCAAATACAATCCAATATTCAACTACTTGTTTTTTTTCTTCAAATAAAGGTTATCTGAATACTTGTTTTGAAATGTATTGAAAAGTTGTTAAAATACCTGAAATAGTATTTGAACCGAGGTCTGCTGGCAACAGTGGTTCCTTCATTTTATGAGTTTATATCCTAATGAGCCTCCAGATTAAAACTGTTCATATAGCCATAGCATAAACTGTACTGTACCTTGTCCACAAACCATCCAGCGGAAGAGCCTTTGTTGTTGTGACCCAGGGTAATCTTCCTAATTTTGCCGAGGTGGGGAGCTTCTAAAGTGAACTTGTCCTCCGTGCCTTTCTCAAAGTTATCCTTCTTATTGTCCAACCGCCTCTCACCTATGAAAAGGGTCAGATGTAACACACAGAGCATGTTTGAGTACTATGGGCCCGAATCCTAAACTGTAAATCCGTAACCTACAAGATATCACATTTTAGTTTCTCAATCACTCATTACTAACCATTAAAATGACCTATTGTCTGGAATGAAACTCACCGGTGTCACCAAACTCTCCAAAGATGTTGATGAAGACATCAGCATCCGTTCCACTGCCTTTAACATCTGCTGTGAACACGCTCAATACATACTTATTGTCTACCAGAGAAAAACACACGTTTGATTAACCATAATACAACTAAATCAGATTGTAACTGGTTTTACACATATTATGCAAAAATCTCAGCCAAGAACCTTCCACAACCTTCCACTGCATCCAACACAATCAAATCCAAGATGGCGGACATGGTACCTACATTTGGGCAAGTCCATGGGGTCGAGGCTGCCCAGCAGATCCCTGACAAACAGGTTGTCCCCCTCCACCTTACTGAGCCAGTTATTACAGGTGAAGTAGAACCTCATGTGAGGTCTTGTAATATCAGTCACCACCACTCTGTCCAAGAACCAGCTGGCATTCAGACCTGTGTTATCATGTTCTATCCTACAGGAGTATTATCAATCAATCAATCAATCAATCAATTAACCAATTAAACATATACACTGAGTGTACAAAACATTAAGAACACCTGCTTTTTCCATGACATATACTGACCAGGTGAATCAAGGCGAAAGGTTTGACCCCTTATTGATGTCACTTGTTAAATCCACTTCCATCCGTGTAGATGAAGGGGAGGAGACAGGTTAAAGAAAGATTTTTAAGCCTTGAGACAATTGAGACATGGATTGTGAATGTGTGCCATTCAGAGGGTGAATGGGCAAGACAAAAGTTTGAAGTGCCTTTGAATGGGGTATGGCATTAGGTGCCAGGTGTACCGGTTTAAGTGAGTCAAGAATTGCAAAGCTGCTGGGTTTTTCACACTCAACAGTTTCCCATGTGTATCATGAATGGTCCACCATCCAGCCAACTTGACCCAACTGTGGGAAGCATTGGCGTAAAGATTTGGAACGCTTTCAACACCTTGTAAAGTCCATGCCCCGACGAACTGAGGCCGTACTGAGTGCAAAAGGGGGTGCAAGTCAATATTTGGAAGGTGTTCCTAATGATTTGTACACTACATATACTGTACCAAATCATACTAAATCCTGAAGGAAAGGCAAAAGTACTACAGGTCTCTAGTGCAGAGTTTCCCAAATGGTGGGTGATAGCAAGTCTCTATTAAGTTGCAACCTAAGTCAGGGTTTTTCTAGAAACATTGTCTTTGTCTACTTGGTGGGTCACAAAAATGTTAACATTTCGAACCACTGCTCTACAATAGTGTGGAAACTTTACATCTACACACATGTCCAGTCTTCTGTAAAGGCAGAGGAGCTGTCGTACCGTATCTTCTTCAAAGGCCCAACGTTATGAGTTTTGATCCTAAAGACGTCTGTTTTGTTCTTCTCAAAGGCTGTTCTACTCCTGAAATGGGAATACAAGTAGGATATAAGGTATGAGACTACACAGAAAATGCATAAAGAACTTCCCAACTCCTCGCTGTATTTTAAGGTCTTATGCATAATGCTTCAACTGAAATTAAGGTAGTAGACAATTATTCTTGAACAAAAACAGGCATGTTATCAAGTAAGCATCCCGAAGCAAACTTTGAGAATAATGCAATTTAGACACACAATCGGGTCAAATTCCATTTATATTCCAAAATATTGAATTTTCACACATAACAAAAACACGAAATGCAACATAAGCAGGAGAAACACTAATCATATTATCAAACACACTTGTCTTACTATGTTTTCATTGCATTTACTTTATAGAAATGATTTGCTGTTCAAACCAAATCTCTTCAATAAGTATGAGCCATAGAATACCACAGTATGATTCATAATACCCATAAAACCTAGCAGTCAAATAAGGAAAGGGTTACAATAGGTTTTCCACCATTATTTTATAAACACTTAAAGAAATAGTATTATTTTTATTAATAATACAATTACTTTATTTTATAAACTCTTAAACACTTAAAATAAGGGCTGTGTTTCATGTAGGCTTACCCTGGTTTGGCATTTTGAAAACTGTGTAAATCTCTCTAGGACAAGGTGACCTTTCTCAATATATACTACTGGTCAAAAGTTTTAGAACACCTACTCATTCAAGGGTTTTCCTTTATTTTGACTATTTTCTACATTGGAGAATAATAGTGAAGACATCCAAACTATGAAATGACACATATGGAATCATGTGGTAACCAAAAAAGTGTTAAACCTATCAAAATATATTTTATATCTGAGATTCAAATAGCCACCCTTTGCCTTGATGACAACATTGTACAGTCTTGGCATTCTCTCAACCAGATTAATGATGTAATCATCTAGAATGCATTTCAATAAACAGGTGTGCCTTCTTAAAAGTTAACTTGTGGAATTTATTTCCTTCTTAATGTGTTTGAACCAATCAGTTGTGTTGTGACAAGGTAGGGGGTATACAGAAGATAGCCCTATCTGGTAAAAGACCAAGTCCCTATTATGACAAGACCAGCTCAAATAAGCAAAGAGAAACGACAGTCCATCATTACTTTAAGACATGAAGTCAATACGGAAAATGTCAAGAACTTTTAACGTTTCTTCAAGTGCAGTCACAAAAACCATCAAGCTCTATGATGAAACTGGCTCTCATGAGGACCGCCACTGGAATGGAAGACCCAGAGTTACCTCTGCTGAGGATACGTTCATTAGAGTTACCTTCCTCAGAAATTGCAGCCTAAATAAATGCTTCACAGAGTTCAAGTAACAGACCAATCTTAACATCAACTGTTCAGAGGAGACTGTGTGGTCGAATTGCTGAAAATAATCCACTACTAAAGGACACCAATAAGAAAAAGAGACTTGCTTGGGCCAAGACACACAAGCAATGAACATTAGACAGGTGGAAATCTGTCATTTGGTCTGGAGTCCAAATTGGAGATGTTTGGTTCCAAACGTAGTGTCTTTGTGAGATGCGGTATGGGTGAACAGATGATCTCTGCATGTGTAGTTCCCACCATGAAGCATGGAGGAGGAGGTGTAATGGTGTGGGGGTGCTTTTCTGGTGACACTGTCTGTGATTTATTTAAAATTCAAGGCACACTTAACCAGCATGGCTACCACAGCATTCTGCAGCGAGTTGCCATCCCATCTGGTTTGGGCTTAATGGGACTATCATTTGTTTTTCAACAGGACAATTACTCAACACACCTCCAGGCTGTGTAAGGGCTATTTGACCAAGACGGAGAGAAATGGTGTGCTGCATCAGATGACCTCCACAAACCCCTGACCTCTACCAAATTGAGATGTGTTTTTGATGAGTCTAACCACAGAGTGAAGGAAAAGCAACCAACAAGTGCTCAGCATATGTGGGAACTCCATCAGGACTGTTAGAAAAGGATTCCAGGTGAAGTTGGTTGAGAGAATGCCAAGAGTGTGCAAAGCTGTCATCAAGGCAAAGGGTGACTATTTGAAGAATCTCAAATATAAAATATATTTTCATTTGTTAAACACTTTTTTGGTTACTACATGATTCTATATGTGTTATTTCATAGTTTTTATGTCTTCACTATTATTCTACTATGTATAAAATAGTTCAAATAAAGAAAATCCCTTGAATGGGTAGGTGTTCTAAAACTTTTGACCGGTAGTGTATTTACCCCCCAAAAATGAAATGTGAATTAGCTGCTAATGTGGCTATCATTAAGAACTACAAATACCATGGTGATCTAGACGAGACCACCGAATTGAGGCAAAGGTAAGAATCTCTGGAATAACTATCTAATGTTAGCTAAATGTAGTAGTGAATAAACTGGCTACATTTCTTTAAATTGGCAATTCTATGAACTGACTTATTAAAGTTTTAAATTGACACAATACCTGTTTAGCAAGGGTTTCAACTAGAGATGACGTGCAGGGATATGTTGTCTTTCATGATGTCTACTTTAATGCTAATTTGAATGTTCAAATATGAGAATAAATAGAGCCGTATATATTGATAAAAGTCACCTTGTACGAGAGAGCTACATTTTTTTTCTTATGTACCCCAGATGACAGTTCTGCTCAAAATACTAATTATTTATTTTCAACAATCAAAAATACAGGATAAAATGTGACCCAACAGTAAAAGACTACCACTGAAATACCTCTTTTCCGTGCTGTGATATTGGAGATAAAAGGATAAAGAACAGATGTTAAATCTCAAACCAACAGAAACAATCAATATATGTTTTGCAATTTAATGTATGTCAGTGTAATGAGAGGATTGGCTCTAATTAGATTACAGTTCAGATTTCTGTAGAGCTTTTCATGTTGTCTCAGTTTGGCTAACAACATCAATGTTAATTAGATTAAAATACAAACTGATAATTGACTACTTTTATTTATTCAAAAATTAAATTGTATATAATATCTAAGACAGTCCACAAAGGGGACTCACTTGCTAGCCAGATGCACCTTCGGAGTGATGCCATATTCCCCGAAGAGAGTGATAAACACGTTGGCATCGGTGCCCGCCCCCCTCTCATCTCCAGTGATGGTCACCACCTCATAAACTGCAGGGGTGTATGACATGGCAAAGAGAGAGTTAGAGGCACAGACAGACAGATAAAAAACACAGTCAGATCGAGAATGCGATATAGTGTGTGTGTGTGTGTGTGTGTGTGTGTGTGTGTGTGTGTGTGTGTGTGTGTGTGTGTGTGTGTGTGTGTGTGTGTGTGTGTGTGAGTGAGTGAGTGGTGAGTGAGTGAGTGAGTGAGTGAGTGAGTGAGTGGTGAGTGAGTGAGTGAGTGGTGAGTGAGTGAGTGAGTGAGTGAGTGAGTGAGTGAGTGAGTGAGTGAGTGAGTGAGTGACTAAAACACTACTGTAGAGTGAAAAATAAAGAAAGTCTACAACTAGTTGTAAGTATTCTAGGTAGACATCCAAAAAATTTAATAACATTGCTGGGTCCTTTTCATTAAGTTAAACAAGCCATTGTTATTGATAGGTGTCATGTTACATTTGAGATGCAGACATAGGCCTACCTCATACCTGTGAATACTTTAAGTGTTGTATTACCCAGAAAATTAAGGTCAACAATAAAGCTATTACACCAGGAACCAGCAATGATACAGCCATTGTATTAATCAATTGCAGTCAACCTATAACGGGGGGAGCTCATGCATTGAGAAATAGTTAAGGACGCAAATATTTTCTGTGTAGTAGACCTATTATATTTCTGGCAATCATGTTTGAAGCTAGCCAGCCAATAATACTATGAGGTCTGTATTTTGTATGTTCTTTCATTTATTGTTTGTGCCCATTTATTACCATTATGTTTGATGCTGTGACCTACTTCTGTTCCTGATCTGTGTGCCACATTCTAGTTACACAGTACAATGTACAATATAATGTGTCCTACCTTTCTTCTTGTGGTACTCATCCTCATAGTTCTCCATGGTATCTGGCTCATAGTTCCGTAGTTCATTCTCATAGATCTCCACGTAGTTCTCAACCAGCTTCTTTTTTTTGCCTTTCCCCTTTTTGGTGTCCTCATCACTGTCCCCCCCTGAGACTTTCTTGGCCTTTTTCTTCTTCTTTTTGCCATCCCCTTCTTCATCCCCCTGTTCGCGAGTTTGTTCGCCCTCTTTCTTGTCCTTTTTGGATTTTTTGTCGTCGTCTTTAGATTTTTTGTCCTTTGACCCCATGTCGTTCTCCTGGTGGTCTTTATTCTTTTTGGTTCCCTTACTGGTGGCCTCAATCACACCAGGGAGCCTCTCTGCTCTCTTTTTCTTGTTATTGATGGTATCACTGTGATCTTCATCATCTGTACTCTTAAGACTCACTGCTTCTCACCTCATACTCCTCCTCGCTGTCCTTCTTAGCTTTCTTCTTATTTTTCTTTACTTTTCCTTTGTTCTCCCCCTTTTTCTTGCTGCTTTTTGCATCAGGCTCAGAGGTGTCAGAGTGGTACCCTTCTTCTGGAGCTTTTGATTTCTTCCTCTTCCCCCTGCCAGCTCCAGCATCCTCTGTGCCAGTGACCCTCTTACGCTTCGTCTTGGGCTCTGGCTCCTGATCCTCTGAGCTCTCGTCATCCACCTCTTTGGTTCCACCACTGCCCTTGGCATTGTTTTTTTTTCTTTTTTTCCAGGGACATCTTTAATTTATTTACTACCTTGTAACTGTAACTGATTCCAGTGTGTACCGGTGAAACACGATTAAACTGACCTGTAGTGTCACCGTAGTGACCAGCCGGTGCCAGCAGGATGGGGCCAGAACCGTACAGGCTCCTGGGTAGAGCAGACTGCAGGGTGGCTTGAGGTGGCTGGGGCAGCCCTCTCCTGCTGTAGTTCCCCACCTGAAACAGCAACAGCCACTGAGCTCATAAAAATTACTAGCACTGCTGGGTTGTCAACTGATCAGTTGAGAAAGCCCCTGTGAAAATCGAGAACAAGACAGAAAATTCTAACCTACATTAGAAGCTGATGAGGGTTCTACAACTCAAAGAGGAGATATGTGGTTCAAACAATAACACATCCGACAACCTGCCACTGTTTTTGTAAACCGCTGAGAGATGGAGCTGGAGAAATGTAACCACTCAAATTCATTGACAGAGCTATGCATATGCAAGTTCTTTACATACATGATATACCATTTTTTTTTAAATGTTTTGAGGCAATAAAGTATTTACAATGACTTTGTTTACAAACAATGGAATTAAGCATGTTTATATTTGTGCTGTGATGCGATACCACAGCAGAACTAAAGGCATTTACGTTATTCTTTCAGTCAATGGATATCATTTATGATGACTCCCTGGTGACTATATAGGATAACGGGTTTTTTTAAGTACCTCCTAAATCGCTCCATCAACTTCATGTAGTCATGCTGAAGGTCCAAAGAAATATGCATAAAGAGAAACAAGTATTAACCACGTGAGCAAGGGAGATGAAAGTTATAATGTCGGATTTTCTGGACTCAAAATTGGCAGTAGCCTCAACAGACCGCTAGTATTCGCTGCTGTTCCTGTCTCGCGGGGCAAAATTGGCATCTGGCATGATGGGCTAACATTATCTCAAAATAAAAATATAATTATAATACAAAACATGTTGTATTAGAATATTTTGTATTTAAATTTCAACGACCAACATCAATTAGTTACGTTCCGTGCTAGTGAAAGGAACACATTATTGGCAGCTCTTGTTTTGCTACAGCATACCGGTACGGACTGAATTTAGTGCAACACAAAACCTTTTTCCGGTCTCTATCGTGCGAACTTCGGCAAGAAGATGGTAAGGGTGGACCGAGATTACACTGAAAATCTCAAATCATCTGCTTTAATGCATTTTCTCCCTTATCATCTGCATTATTGTTGTGAAGATGAAAGCAATGAAGTGTCACAGACCCCAGTATTTCACGGGTTCAGTTTCATAATCAGTAGTTATCAACCCGACGAATGAACTGTAACTTTAACTAGTTTCCCAATCATTCTCAAAATGAAAGCAAACCATTTTTTTTGACCCCCATAAAATGTATATTTTTAAAGACGGCATTCATTAGTATGTCCTTATTTTCATCGTGTAAAAAAAGCGAAAGCCGTGCCTAAAGATTCACTGGTTTTCACTAGCATCATGTTAGCCAGCCAACTGACATAGATATGTGACATTATGCAGTTGTATGTAATGCTGTGTTTGGAATTAACTGTACTGTCCAATTGTTATTGCTTTTCATACATGTTTTATGTTTCCCAGACTAAGGGAACGTCGTCATTTGGTAAACGTCGCAACAAGACGCACGCCTTGTGTCGTCGGTGCGGCTCCAAGGCATACCACCTCCAGAAGTCCTCCTGCGGAAAGTGTGGCTACCCCGAAAAGCGCAAGAGAAAGTGTGAGTGGCTCATGCTGTTCTTGAATGTCTGGCAGGTGGTTAGCTAGTTGTTATTGATAAATCAGCTCATCCATCGTTGTGACCAATGGGGACTCATCAGTGAGGATGGATGGATGCCGCAGGTCATGTCAAGTTTTCGGTGATGCATAACGTTATGTCAAAAAGAAAAGAGCTGAAATTAAAGATGTCCGCACACGCGGGGGTTTAGACAAGCTGCAGTTTTGTTCTTCATTGTTTCTTACACGCTCATCATTTTTACCCGTGCAGATAACTGGAGTGCCAAGGCCAAGCGACGCAGCACTACCGGAACTGGCCGTATCAGACACCTGAGGGTCGTCTACCGCAGATTCAGGTGAGTCCAACATCCTTCTTGCAATGAATTTCAAGAGTGGATTTGTACATCAGATGCAGACAGAAAGCAATGTTTCCCACGGAATTCTAAGAAGAGCTGTTCTTTAGGCATTATTATGTACCTCAATTTCTCCATTGTTTGCTTGCATTTTTGCCTGTTGAATGTGAGACTGGGTTAAACGTTTTGGCTGTGCAGAGAAGCACCTGATTATAATGTAACAGGTGTGATTTCACCAGCTAGATTTGCCTTGATGGCTTTGGTTGTGGTCTACACAGATACATTTCAGTGCCGGGTTCAACCCTCAGTTTTGTTAATGTTGAGATAATATTAGGGGTTATTTGATATACCATGAGGTAGGTGGTGTTAGTTTTATTTGTTTAGTTAGTGACTGTTAGGTAAACTACTTGTCATGTGTTTTTCTGCAATCAAATTGTGACTAGGCTGGCATGATTTGACAAGGCCATGGCAGTGAGAGACTTGAATGCTTGTTGACATCTCATGATCACTGGAGACTTTTGATATCGCCAAGTTGGAAGGCTTATTTCACTGTTCTTTCTTGAATGTTACCAGGCACAAACAGCTATTGTTGCTATGTAAGTTGCTAGTGAAAGACCAGTCTCGTATCACATACTCAGCTCTAAGATGTGATGTTAGATTCATTTCTAGTAGACTTATAGACAACACTGAAACAGGCTATATACACCCAACTAAGGGCATAAAAGCTAACAGAAACAAGAAAGATAAAGACAAGTGGGAGGCCATGTAACAATGGAAGGCCGTCATACCACACATCACATTGGTCATAGTGTTAACCCATTCAGAAGTTATTTTGATCCGGATGACACTGAAGTTGGACACTGCTTTATAACACATTCAGAAGATTTTTAAGATGCTGAGTAGGCTTATATCAATTGAGAAGAAAGGAAAATACCCAAATACTCTTCTGCCGTGCTATCTTCCAAATGGATGGTACATGTTGGGGGATGGATGGATGGGGTTATGTTCCTCACAATGTAAAGCATTTGAAACCACCTGATATGAATGTAGTTTACAATTCGTTGTCCTCCTTCCTCATTAACACATTTAAATTTCTCTGGTCTTTTCCAGGAATGGATTCCGTGAGGGAACTGTCCCTAAGCCTAAGAGGGCAGCAGTGGCTGCCTCTAGCTCTTCCTAGGCTGAGTTTGAAATAAATTCATCATAAAACAACTTGATGGCCTCTCATCCTCTTCTTTGGTCAGTTTTAGGTTATACAATGAAGATCAAAATGTTGAACCGTTAACTCTGTCAAGAACCCTAGCAGCAACCATTAAGTGTTGGGATCAATGGAAGCTGCTGAGGGGAGAACGGCTCATAATGATGGGCGGAACAAGCAAATGGAATGGCATCAAAACACCTGGAAACCATGTGTTTGATGTATTTGAAACCGTTCCACTGATTCTGCTCCAGCCATTACCACGAGTCCGTTCTCCCCAATAAATGTGCCACCAACCTCCTGTGGTTGGGATTCAGTTTTATCACTAAAACTTGTTTGAAGGAAGGTTTTCCTGCAACCAGTAGAGGGACATATTTCTTCATGTTTGTTTCTTGAGGATCTGAAAAATAATAGGGCTCTATTTTGCTGTGCGCCTAGGAATATTCATTCAGGAGCACCAGTGAGCCTAGAAAAATGTACAATTATAGCTTTAATATCTAAAATATTCTTCATTATGCTTGTAAATTTCTTCATGTGCGCCTACAATTTTCAATTTAGGTGCACCTTGTAAAAAAAAAAAGGTCAGCGTAGAGCCCTAAATAATTCACTTGTTTATTCGTCAAAGTGCATAAGGCAGAAAAGGTTTAGGATTCTTTAGTCACAGTATTGTGATTTGACAAAAGAGGCATGAGGGAGGGGGGAATAGCATGTTTGAATAGATATTTAGCAGTTCTAAAAATTCATATATTTCCCACAACTCAAACTACTGGATGAAATGTGAAAATGACATGGGACTAACTGTTATAGTAACCAGTAATTGGTTTCAATACAGTAACTACAAATCACTGATATGTTTGAATATACATTCAAAGGGTTGCCTTAGGGCTGGTGTACAGTGTACAGAGCATCTCAAAGCCACAATGTGTATGACCTCTTCCATTCACTGAACATAACGTTTAGAAGTCCATGTAATAGGAAATGTATCGAGCTTTCGTTTATAAAATATGAAGCCAAACTCAGTGCCTCTTCTCATATCTACATGTCAACAGTGTTTTAGTGTGAAGGTATGTGGTAGAGTTGTTACATGTGCATGACACCGTTTTGGAGATGTTTGACATAACATGTAGAATTGGAATATAAGTAGCTGGCACACCATAGAAGGGTGGGAGTGGTGTTTTGCATTGCAGAGAAAGTTCTGTCTTCTCCAGTTTTCCATTAGTCAATGATCTCCCAATTTAATTGGATTCCCATGGCTGTATATGCTTATTTTCTATTAGAATCCAGAAGGAGCTTTATCATAACAAAGCCGCTAGTCGCTAAAAAGACACAAAAATAAACACCATGGCAACTCCCACAGTCCATACAGGATGAAGTGGCGGGAATTAAGAGGAGATATTTTGTCACAGAAGGAAAGGAGAAGAACCTATCCACAGATGGTTTGTGTAAACTTTACCTGTGTTTGTTTTCCTTATTGAAAGTGTTGCAAGAGGACAAGGCTCTTTGAAAAACTTGATACTAAGTGTACAAATGTGAGGAATTTTACTCCAATATAGTCAGAGTTGGCTTGTTAGCATCAATAAGGTACAAAAGGTACTGGACTTTTGAAGTACCTTTGTAGCAGGGTTATATAGCCTACCAATGGATCCATTTCAAACAGCCAGATGTGTCCAAACTGAGAACCAACTGCTGTTCCTTTATTTAGACTATTCCTTTAGTTTAACATCCAGATACTGTAAATGTACTATATCATGGATGATATCATTTTGGTCAACTCTGAGTCAAGTGTTCTGAGTGTTCATAGAACCTAATGGACTAAACTCCAGTGTTATACCCCAGCACAATTCCAGTAGAAACTCCTCTCGCGGTGCAATGAGTTATATTTGAAATCTTCAGAAGATGGCTTGTGTGTATGTGTAAAACAACAGGGAGATGATGAGCCAACCACTTGGATGCCTGACAGCCAGACTGTTATTTTGGGACAGGTTTGTTGCAAATTGGAAAAGGAATTGTTCTGAAAGGAAATATACAGTGCATTTGGAAAGTATTCAGAACCTTTTATGTTACAGCCTTATTCTAAAATAAAAATCCTCAATCTACACACAGTAGTAACCCATAATGATGAAAGCAAAAAAAGGGTTTTAGAAAATGTTTCTAATTTATTGAAAATAACCTGGAATATGACCTTTACATAAGTATTCAGACCTTTTACTCAGTACTTTGTTGAAGATTTGATTTGATTTGATTTGAAGCACCTTTGGCAGCGATTACAGCCTAGAGTCTTCTTGGGTATGACGCTACAAGCTTGTCACACCTGTATTTGGGGAGTTTGTCCCATTCTTCTCTGCAGATCCTTTCAAGCTCTGTCAGGTTGGATGGGGAGCGTTGCTGCACAGCTATTTTCAGGTCTCTTCAGAGATGTTCGACCGGGTTAAAAACTGAGCTCCGGCTGGGCCACTCAAGGACATTGAGACTTGTCCCAAAGCCACTCCTGCGTTGCTTTGGCTGTGTGCTGAGTGTCATCGTCCTGTTGGAAGGTGAACCTTCGCCCCAGTCTAAGATCCTGAGCACTCTGGAGCAGGTTTTTATCAAGAATCTCTGTGTACTTTGCTCCGTTCATCTTTGCCTTGATCCTGACTAGTCTCCCAGTCCCTGCCACTGAAAAACATCCACACAACATGATGGTGCCACTACCATGCTTTACCGTAGAGATGGTGCCAGGTTTCCTCCAGAAGTGACGCTTGGCATTCTGGCCAAAAAGTTAAATCTTGGTTTCATCAGACCAGAGAATCTTGTTTCTCATGGTCTGAGAGACTTTAGGTGCCTTTTGGCAAACTGCAAGCGGGCTGTCATGTGCCTTTTACTGAAGAGTGGCTTCTGTCTGGCCACTACCTAAAGGCCTGATTGGTGCAGTGCTCCAGAGATGGTTGTCCTTCTGGAAGGTTCTCCCATCTCCACAGAGGAACTCTGGGGCTCTGTCAGAGTGGCCATTGGGTTCTTGTTCACCTCCCTGACCAAGGCCCTTCTCCCCGATTGCTCAGTTTGGCCGGATGACTAGCTATAGGAAGAGTCTTGGTGGTTCCAAACTTCTTCCATTTAAGATTAATGGAGGCCACTGTGTACTTGGGGCCCTCCAATGCTGCATACATTTTTTGGTACCCCCCAGATCTGTGCCTCGACACAATTCTGTCTCAACCTCATGGCTTGCTTTTTGCTCTGACATGCACTGTCATCTGTGGGACCTTATATAGACAGTTGTGTGCCTTTCCAAATCATGTCCAATCAATCTAATTTACCACAGGTAGACTCAATCAAGTTGAAGAAACATCTCAAGGATGATCAATGGAAACAGGATGCACCTGAACTCTATTTTTGAGTCTCATAGCAAAGGGTCTGAATACTTAGTGGCAAGAAAAAGTATGTGCACCCTTTGGAATTACCTGAGTTTCTGCATAAATGAATCATAACATTTGATCTGAGCTTCATCTTTGTCACAACAATAGACACACAGTGTGCTTAAACTAATAAATTATTGTATTTTTCTTGTCTATATTGAATATATCATTTAAACATTCAGTGTAGGTTGGAAAAAGTATGTGAACCCCTAAACTAATGACCAAAAGCTAATTGGAGTCAGGAGTCAGCTGACCTGGAGCCTAATCAAAGTGACAAGATTGGAGATGTTTATTAGAGCTGCCCTTCCCTATAAAAAACACTCATAAAATTTGAGTTTGCTATCCACAAGAAGCATTGCCTGATGTGAACCATGCCTCGAATAAAAGAGATCTCAGAAGACCTAAAATTAAGAATTGTTGACTTGTATAAAACTGGAAAGGGTTACAAAAGTATTTCTAAAATACTTTTGTAAAGACAAATTGTCTATAAATGGAGAAAGTTTAGCACTGTTGCTACTCTCCCTAAGAGTGGCCGTCCTGCAAAGATGACTGCAAGAGCGCAGTTCAGAATGCTCATTGAGGTTAAGAAGAATCCTAGAGTGTCAGCTAAAGACTTACAGAAAACTCTGGAACATGCTAACATCTCTGTTGATGAGTCTATGATATGTAAAACACTAAACAAGAATGATGTTCATGGGAGGACACCACGGAAGAAGCCACTGCTGCCCACAAAAACATTGCTGCACGTCTGAAGTTTGCAAAAGAGCACCTGGATGTTCCCCAGCGCTTCTGGCAAAATATTCTGTGGACAGATTAAACTAAAGTTGAGTTGTTTGGAAGGAACACACAACACTATGTGTGGAGAGAGAAAAAAAGGCACAGCACACCAACATCAAAACCTCATCCCAACTGTAAAGTATGGTGGAGGGAGCATCATGGTTTGGGGCTGCCTCAGGGCCTGGACAGCTTGCTATCATCGATGGAAAAAGGCATTTTTATCAAGACATTTTGCAGGGGAATGTAAGGCTCTCTGTCTGCCAATTGAAGCTCAACAGAAGTTGAATGATGCAACAGGACAAAGACCCAAAACACAGAAGTAAATCAACAGAATGGCTTCAACAGAAGAAAATACTCCTTCTGGAGTCCTGACCTCAACCCGATTGAGATGCTGTGGCATGACATCAAGAGAGCAGTTCACACCAGACATCCCAATAACATTGCTGAACTGAAACAGTTTTGTAAAGATGAATGGTCCAAAATTCCTCCTGACTGTTTTGCAGGTCTGATCCGTAACTACAGAAAATGTTTGGTTGAGTTTATTGCTGCCAACGGAGGGTCAACCAGTTATTCAATCCAAGGGTTCACACACTTTTCCCACACTACACTGTGAATGTTTACACAGTGTGTTCAATAAAGACATGAAAATGTATAATTATTTGTGTGTTATTAGTTTAAGCAGACTGTCTTTGTCTATTGTTGTGATTTTTATGACCAATTTATGCAGAAATCCTGGAAATTCCAAAGGGTTCACATACTTTCTCTTGCCACTGTATGTGAATAAGGTATTTCTGTTTTTATTTCGCTTTGTCTTTATGGGGTATTGTGTGTAGCTTGATGAGGAAAAACATTTATTTAATCCATTTCAGAATACGGCTGTGAGTCATTGTTTTGTTGTTGAAAAAGTCAAGGGGTCTGTATACTTTCAGAAGGCACTAAGTGAATGTACAAAGTGTAGATGTTTGCACTTTGAAATGGTTGAATAAGGAAACACAAAGTGCTGACACAAAGTGTGGTTGTTATTAGTGCAAAGTTCATAATGACTAAACCTTATTTTGTTTACATCATTGATGATCAAACCCTGGTTTGTTATAAATCAGCGAGGTGTTCTTTTTTTCATGTTCATGAGAAGTCATAATTTGCTCGTCACATTCAGGTTGACTTATTTGTGGATGTGTTTATTTTCATTTCACATCATAATGATAAATGCCTGGATAGCACAACTGAGGCCAGAGGATCTAAACAATTATATATATTTTTAAATAGTGTGTGTACCACAAGTCTCAGCCTGTCTTAAATGAGACAGCAACTTGTCAGACTCCAGACTCCTGATCCTTAACCAGAACAGGAAATATATTGAGGGTTCCGGGTGAACTGAAGTGAACTGTAACAGCTATTCAACTGACAAATCTCAAAGTCCATTGCTGAGAAAGTACCTCATTATGCATAATAATGGCCATGATAATACAATGAAAAAGGTCAAGCAGATCGTTCATTATATTCTTCTCACATAAGATACGATTCAACTATTCTATTATTTCTTTCTTTTACAATTAAATGTATATCCTTATCATGTATTTCTCACTATCTGAGTGAAGGGTGAGGTTTCACTCACTAAGGAGGATAGATGGATGCAATCTAAGAGGCAACCACCACATTGGAGGAGATGACAGTTCCTGTAAAACTCATTGTGACCAGAATCCTGGAAGAGAAGGAGAGAGAGGACCCTAATAGGGCTCATTTTAAAGGCTCTCTCTTGCCAATAACCTTTTTGGCAAGGCCCACATTGGAGGACTTCACATCACATCTGCAGTCCCTTAGATCTTGACGTATTTGCAAGGCCCTGCTCCTCGCAAATACACATAGAGGCGACATTGGATATAGTGTGTGCGTGAGTAAGTGCACTTGTCAACCATTCCCAACCTCTGGTAAAGCACTTACATTTGTTTTGATCCATGCCACTAACAATTAGAACCTTTGGCCCAAACAGTGGAAAGGCATCATAGTTGGCTTCAGGCTAAGACAGAGATGCCAGAGCTGTATCCAAATGATGACATTTGATCAAATTAATTAAATCATTATTTCACAATAATACAGTACATTTGCATTTTGCTACTTTACTGTACCAAGTTCACAGACAGCATATAGCGCACAGAGTAAATAAACACACACTAGATTTTTACATATTCAATTCAAATTCCCTGTTTTCATATTTGGAGATATTTTGTCTTTTGGTTTCATGTCTGAGTTCATGTTAACTCTTAAATCAGGGTTCTCCAACTGGTGGGTCGAATTTGGCCTGTGGATGGTTTTATTTGGCCCCCAAGTTTTCTGAGCCAAAAAACTTTTTTTTTTTTATAGAGTGTTGGACATGCAATACTAAAAACACCAGGAAATCAGCTACAATTGATTTTACTTTAGGTCATTTGTACCCAAGTATTCCCACGCATTATAGAAAGAAGTGATCGTATTCAAGCCAGGTTTAAAATGATTATGTTTTAGTCTGTTTAGGCATCTTGCGGTCAATTTGCAGTCTACAAATTATTTTTTTATTACGTTTTGGCCTCCCGACCATCCACTCAAGAAAACAATCAGCCTGCGGCTGAATCCAGATGATCCCTGTCTTAAACCATTTCAGGGTGTCTGGAAGCTCCTGAATTTATGGCTTTAGTTGTTGTTGTTTTATCCTGTCTATCAGGGGGAACCTTCTACCAGACCCAGTTCCCCATATCCACTTTTTTTGTAAGGTTCCTATGCTTCCCATTTATCTCACTCACTCAATTACAGACCTGATGGAGGGAAGCCATTTTGAATATGATTCCCCCAAAAATACAGTTTCCCATCAGTAGAACAGTTATTGGACCAAACACACAGTTAGGATTTGGGAAGACTGGGTCAGTGTTGGCTTGCCTTCGGCATGGCCAGGGTTTATTATGGGATGCTGGGCACTCCCATATACAAGATCAGGATATCGGTGGCGTTCCTGCCTGACTACATTGCAGACTTTGCAATGCAAAGTCTGCAATATAGCTGTGTGCCACATCATCGACTGGCAGCAGTCAGGCAGGTTGCTAAATCATATAATGTGGTTAGTTGATATGTTAAACACCTATCCAGGTGTTGTGAGATCTGGCAGGTGTCTGCATCTTAGTCAGGAACGCCACCTTCAACATGGGTACTATATGTTAAATATGGTCCAGTCCACTGCCCCAAGAGTTAATATGACATTTGACCACTGAGTAGAGCAGCATCCCAGAATATCTAGCCTCTTGTAAAAGTCTGAGAGCGTCTCCAAAAATCGCTGGAGACCGGAGTTGGCTGGTACACTAGCTTGAAGCTGGGAAATGCTTGTGTGTTTCCAGTATTTTAGTCACAAGACTCTATTGATTTACTTTTCTGGAGGTCTAAAATGCAGCCTTACTCACTCCTCTTCGCTTGCTGTGGTGCATAGGTATGTGCAATATATTTTCTTTTACACTTTGTCTTGAACTACAGGCCAGCTGACAAACTTTTGTACAAAAAAAAAGGTATACTCTGTAATTACGACACCAGTATGAAACCACTGTACTTCCCTAATTTTGGGACGGGGAAGTGGATGTCAGTAATTAGTTATTAGTTATATAGTAAATAAGTGCTGTCTAATGTATTAACTGTAATATTAACATTGTTCATTGCTTTATGATATTTCGGTTAAAGAGGTCTGACACCTAAGCCGTAAAAGTGTCAATTATAATGGATTTGTATGAACTTAACCGATTCCCCTTTCAACTCCATTGACCTTAGGGAATGATGTCATTAGGAGGAACATGGATGTTATTTCGAAGCCAACACACACACACACATCAATTATTCATGGCGTTCATCAGCAGGTTCTACCATGTCTGTCTTACTCCCTTCCTCTTATATTACCATTCCTTTGTTTTCTTGAATTCTTAACAGACAATGTCCATTTGGGGCCTTTTGGTTTCTTGGGTTAGCAATGTGAGGTGTTTACCATAATGTAAGGCGATGCCAAAACAAATGACATTGAGTAAGTGCCATGTCTAATTTGTTTATTCTCACTGTTGGCCTCAATGTGTATATTCCATTCAATGGGTACTACTGTACGTTCACTCTCTTCCCTTGGGTGCATCTCTACTGCTGAATATTGTTCTTGTATGGAGCTAAGTGCATTCCCATCTTGCTAAGGCCAAATATTTAGCACATTGTTTTTTATTTATTTTACTAGGCAAGTCAGTTAAGAACAAATTCTTTTTTTTTTCAATGGCGGCCTAGGAACACTGCCTTGTTCAGGGGAAGAACGACAGATTTTTTTTTACCTTGTCAGCTCGGGGATTCAATCTTGCAACCTTTCGGTGACAAGTCCAATGCTCTAACCACTAGGCTACCTGCCGCCCCTTTTGTTTCAATTATATCCGATCTGCCTAATTTTCAGAATCTATGCAGATCATCTTGAGCGGCTAAGACTTTTCTATTTACTGTGGTTTCTTTTACATAACAATGAGGATCAAAGTGTTTCATGGAAAGGTGCTGAGTTTAATACTGTTCTGAACCCCATTAATTAAGCTCGTATTCTGAATCTGATGTTTGTGTGAGGCTTAACTGAATGTTGACTAATTCCTAGACTGCAGCTGCTCAAATCTTCTTCTCCTTCCCTGCTCTGTGAACACTTTATAGCTGTGGCTGTAGCACTGAACAAGGGCCTCAATTAGTGAAATACTCAATATTTACAGAATTCATACGCCTACAATCAATAATACCATTGTAGCTTACCCTCAGACAAATGTGTAATATTGACAAGGTTTCAACCATTGCCTGGTCTTCATCTCTCGACATTAGATTTTGTCTTTGTTTTTTTCGAACCAGAACCTGCGAAAGAGGCCTTCTGCACGTCACTAAAGGCTTATATTCTCTACCATCCCACAGTTTCTGATCTCTGCCATGTATATTGCCATAATAAATCATGACGTGGTCTGTTGTCCTGTTCATCTGTAGGTGAACGGTGCCCTAATGTTGAACAGCCGGCGTCAGCCCCCAGATGACACAGGACAGAGAATTCATGTTGACATGAGTTGCGTTGACTTAAAGCAGTTTCACATTTCTATGTGTTACGGTAATTTGATGTACAGCACAGGACTGCATCTTATGGGACGATACTGGCCATGATACAGCAGAATGAAGGGACGTGTAGAGCGGATGGAAGTGGGGCCACTAGCTCAAACCTAACCCTGAAACCTAATACTTTATGAACTTGCTCGTCAACTATATGCCTATTTTTGTCCATTAAGCATCTAGTGGCTCTTTATCGTAGGAAAGGAAGATGCTTAAACATGTTTGGTAAAAGTGCAATCAGACATGGGTCAAATACAAGACAATTAGTACACTGAACAAGGCCATAATCCTTTTGGAAGTACTCCATGCTTTGATAAATTACAGTTTCACAGATGATCTTCTTTCTCCACCCCACTGTTGAGGTTTCTCATGTTGAGGTTGGTTGCTCTCACACTCTCTGTGTTGATATCCCATTCTCTGTATATTTGCTTTAGCCACTGAATTGCTTGTTCAATCTTAACAGCGTCAAATAGGAGCCATGTATATTGGTCGTTTTATGATTGAAGCTGGCTCAGTGAGATTATATCCTGGGAAGTCGACTTTATGCTCATCACAATATATGTGGGTGCGTGTATGAGTGCGCAGGCGCGTGCATGCGTGCGTGTGTGTGTGTCTGTATGTCTGTGCGCACATACTGTTACCAAAAAGAAGATCTGGGATTATTTTGCGTGTTTGAACCTGAACTCATCGTTAACAGCCTCGGACCCAAATTAGTTAGGGTTTGTTTTCCCAATTATGCTTGTGTAAACTTGGAAAGTAGTGGCCTGTACCTTTCAGTAGCATCCGTGTGTTTATCGGAGTCATAATATGACCTCTGAACTCTGTCACAAATCTGAGTGTGAAAACCCTCCTATGCTTGCATAAATGATTTCCGCTTGTTCTTAGATGACATGTAGTTTAATAACACACACACACACACACACACACACACACACACACACACACACACACACACACACACACACACACACACACACACACACACACACACACACACACACACACACACACACACACACAACCTGAGACACTGACCTAAGTGCATGTTTTTTTGCACATACATACATTCACGGTCTCATTAGTGGTCCAAAGGAAATGGAGTCATGCACTTATCTTTGAAGCCAAAATGTGGGTCTCAATAACTGTTAATCCATTTTATTCCTTTTCAGAACGTATTGCTTACATGAATATTCTATAGGGTGGATATAACGCAAGCACAGTGAATTTATAATGAAAAACCTCTGTAATTTTAAGCCTTTTACAGATATACCGGAACATATTTTAAAATATGCCATATGCCTGATATGCCATATTTATGTTATACTGATGTAACATTTCATGACATGATTAAATAACTTGCATCTTCTCACAGAGAAGAAATTGCATAGGTCACAAAATTATGACAATGACAATATTGCGGTGGGTCACTGAGAATCTGTGTTTGGCTAACTATCTTGCATGTTGGCACAACTCATTCCATGACAAAGGCATTCTAAAAAGCATTCTAATTGGATAATTTGTCATACTTCTCACCGGAAGGACAAACACATGGATAATGTTTATTACACACATATTACTGCCCTATAACCTCTCTAAATCTATTCTGTGATGCAAAACAGTCTCAATGTTTCTCTCTAGACAGCAAAGCTTCTCAAGACAAAGGTATTTGTGAGAACGGATTTTTCCTTGGTCCTGGCAATCATGGCACGTTACTTCAGGCCCCATGCTACATTCCCTTCAATTAATCTTAATAACGCTTCTGTACATCGGAATAATTTTTGTTTACTGGCAACCTCGGCTCTAAATACAAAGTTTACTCAATGATTGAAAGAAGCTAGTGATTAAACTGTTGAGCTACAGTGTACAGTCATGGGCCTTTAAGCCATGGAGACAATCTTGCTCCCTGACCAGTGCAAGAAGAGTGGAAAAGAAACAAACATGGATGTTTCTGGTCAAGGTAGCTTGACATCAAAGCAGAGCAGACATCCTCTCTCTCAGTTGTGTCTCTGTTGTTTTTACTTCTTCCTCCCTCTACCTAGCTTCCCAAAAGCTTCTTAACGTTGTTTAAATGTGCCATACCTCATCTTGAGAGAATGTCAAATGAGTCAGCCTTGGTGCCAGTTTATTTCTGCTTTTACTAACACTTCCACCAACCAAATAAGTCCCTTAGGAGAGCAGAAGCTGTCTACCTCAGAGAAGGCATCTTGGACAGTCTGAAGACAGTCCCTTCAATGTAAGTGTGGCATCCCTCTGACTCACAGAAACCTCACAATAATATGAGGACTGAGGAGTACTAGAGTAGCTGTTGAGAAAGTAACCGCTTCTGGGAATCCAAATAAACAAGACTTATATGCATTTCTCCTGTACTGTCTCATTGCTTAGCGACACATGAAGAGCCTGGTCTTTCACACATGACTGAGTGGTCTTTCCTGCCACACCAGAAAGGTCCCTGGTTAGATGTGTCGCTTCTCTGCTCCCGTCCTCTGTATTGCTCTGCCCTGATGAATAAGAACTTCGGGGGTCTTGGACAGAGGAAGTACGGAACCCAAACTGCTCTCCTGTGTGATGACAGCTTCCTGTGTACGTCTCACTTCCTTCGGGCAGGTAGAGAACAGTCTGAGAGGTGCTGGACACCTCCCTCAGCTCGCGGGATACCAGTGAGGGTGACTCTCGAGAGGAGATGATGGAGGGGCACTGGTGGCAGTTCTGTCTCTGCTGCCGCCGTGCTCCTATCTGACAGAACATACATTTGATCTGCTCAATGAGCTTGAGGAGCATGGCCTTGCGGAGGAGGATGTAGATCCAGGGGTCCAGGATGGGGTTGAAGGAAGCGAAGCGGATCGCCCGCAGATCTGGGTTCTTTTCCAATCTCAGCTCCACCGGAGTCTTATACAGCTGGTTCAGAAACACCTGCACCTGCAAGGGAGAGGTAATTAATGGAATTGAATCACCTTATTTTGCCCAGCTGAGTTGAATTGATTGATATGTATGTTTTATACAGCTTGCTGACACCTGCAAGATAAATGTAATTTAATCTAATTGAAGTGTGTGTGTGTGTGTGTGTGTGTGTGTGTGTGTGTGTGTGTGTGTGTGTGTGTGTGTGTGTGTGTGTGTGTGTGTGTGTGTGTGTGTGTGTGATGTATTGCCAAATTGTTCAACAAATCATGGCTAAGCATTTTATGGATCTAGCTGTCTGAAGCCACACCTGTCCTTATGGAGACTGATGTGAGCAGCATACAAAGCAGAATATGCAATATAGGCCTACACTACTATACGAATCAGCTATGAGAAAACTATTCTAATGTCAGGTTGGGACTATTAACAACTCATGAAGTCACAATGACTTACAGGCATTGTGCGTAAAATATCAAATCGTGTGTACATGTGTATCTTGTACGGAAATAATAAAAAATAGTCGTTGTGCGATTAGGAAAATGTGTAAAATGGTTCTCAAAGTGAGAAGAGAAACTTACAACTAGTGGAATGGAGCATATGAGCACCACCGCTGAGGTGCATATGAGTACAATCACCATCTGGATCTCCGCGCCGGCCAGATTCCCGAAGTTGCGTCTCCTTCTTGGGTCTGTGTTTCGCCCTGGGTCTGTCCCCAACGACATCCTCCGAACGAACTGCCGGTGCATCCGGATCAAAGCCCCGCACACCAGGACGTTACAGATCACCGTGGCCAGAATTAGAATCGAACTGGATCCCGCGTAGATGTAAGAAAATGTGGCATCAGTACTCACGTTGCTCCGCCACTCTATGAAGCACCAGGTTTGTGGGTACTGCTTTTTGACTTGTCCCAGACCCATACTAGGCATAGCGCAGAAAAGCGCATTGGAGATGTAGATAGCCAGAAGAGTCAACCCCGCCAGTCTCTGATCTACATAGTCGTTGTAGAAATACGCATGGTTTATCGCCAAGTATCTCTCTACGGACATTGCGCATATGATGCTGAGCCCCGCTAAAGAGAAGAAGAGGAGGATGAATCCGAAATACTGGCAGAGTGGGTCCCCGCCTGGCCAAGATCCTTTCACATAAGTGGCGATGGTGACTGGACTGGCCAGGAGGGTCCCCAAAAGGTCCGTAACCGCCAGACCGCAAACCAGCGTGTAGAACGTGGTCTCCTTCTGCTCTTTCCTGGACTTGCAGAGCACCACGATGGCGATTACATTTCCCACCACTCCGAAAATAAACATGATGGAAGGTATAGTCGGGACCATGGTCCTCCCGGTCACAGTATTGTTACTCATTGTAGTATGTCCAGATTGTATATATTTTTTAAAAATACTTCATTCACATTATAAGCTATACTTCATTTTTTTACAAGTAAAGACTACTGTAGATGCTTTAGGCATATTATCTACATAAATTAAACTTATCAAACATGATTGAAATATTCATGCTGAATGTGAGCTGAACCGATCTACTCACAACAGAAGTTAGAACGCCTTTAAAACGGTTGTTTACGAGTTCCGTTGATTTTGCTGAAGTATCTGTAAGGGACAGTTCGAAAATTACTGGGGGGATGGGGGGCGTCCAAACTAGAGGAGGGTTGCTTAACTTTTTTTTGCTTTGGGGAGGGCTGTGTAGTTTTGGAGGGGGGGTAGTACGTTTTTTCCCCTGGTTTACATTCACTATTTTTCAGGTTTTACTATATAATTTCTTCCATCCTAGCCAAATTTCTTCATCTGCTTACATGTGCCTCTCCTATCAAGGTGTTCTGGAACTTTCCTTATGCACTATGCTTCTCCACTTGCTAACTATACCACAGGTCAATATACAGTGCCTTGCGAAAGTATTCGGCCCCCTTGAACTTTGCGACCTTTTGCCACATTTCAGGCTTCAAACATAAAGATATAAAACTGTATTTTTTTGTGAAGAATCAACAACAAGTGGGACACAATCATGAAGTGGAACGACATTTATTGGATATTTCAAACTTTTTTAACAAATCAAAAACTGAAAAATTGGGCGTGCAAAATTATTCAGTCCCTTTACTTTCAGTGCAGCAAACTCTCTCCAGAAGTTCAGTGAGGATCTCTGAATGATCCAATGTTGACCTAAATGACTAATGATGATAAATACAATCCACCTGTGTGTAATCAAGTCTCCGTATAAATGCACCTGCACTGTGATAGTCTCAGAGGTCCGTTAAAAGCGCAGAGAGCATCATGAAGAACAAGGAACACACCAGGCAGGTCCGAGATACTGTTGTGAAGAAGTTTAAAGCCAGATTTGGATACAAAAAGATTTCCCAAGCTTTAAACATCCCAAGGAGCACTGTGCAAGCGATAATATTGAAATGGAAGGAGTATCAGACCACTGCAAATCTACCAAGACCTGGCCGTCCCTCTAAACTTTCAGCTCATACAAGGAGAAGACTGATCAGAGATGCAGCCAAGAGGCCCATGATCACTCTGGATGAACTGCAGAGATCTACAGCTGAGGTGGGAGACTCTGTCCATAGGACAACAATCAGTCGTATATTGCACAAATCTGGCCTTTATGGAAGAGTGGCAAGAAGAAAGCCATTTCTTAAAGATATCCATAAAAAGTGTTGTTTAAAGTTTGCCACAAGCCACCTGGGAGACACACCAAACATGTGGAAGAAGGTGCTCTGGTCAGATGAAACCAAAATTGAACTTTTTGGCAACAATGCAAAACGTTATGTTTGGCGTAAAAGCAACACAGCTCATCACCCTGACCACACCATCCCCACTGTCAAACATGGTGGTGGCAGCATCATGGTTTGGGCCTGCTTTTCTTCAGCAGGGACAGGGAAGATGGTTAAAATTGATGGGAAGATGGATGGAGCCAAATACAGGACCATTCTGGAAGAAAACCTGATGGAGTCTGCAAAAGACCTGAGACTGGGACGGAGATTTGTCTTCCAACAAGACAATGATCCAAAACATAAAGCAAAATCTACAATGGAATGGTTAAAAAATAAACATATCCAGGTGTTAGAATGGCCAAGTCAAAGTCCAGACCTGAATCCAATCGAGAATCTGTGGAAAGAACTGAAAACTGCTGTTCACAAATGCTCTCCATCCAACCTCACTGAGCTCGAGCTGTTTTGCAAGGAGGAATGGGAAAAAATTTCAGTCTCTCGATGTGCAAAACTGATAGAGACATACCCCAAGCGACTTACAGCTGTAATCGCAGCAAAAGGTGGCGCTACAAAGTATTAACTTAAGGGGGCTGAATAATTTTGCACACCCAATCTTTCAGTTTTTGATTTGTTAAAAAAGTTTGAAATATCCAATAAATGTCGTTCCACTTCATGATTGTGTCCCACTTGTTGTTGATTCTTCACAAAAAAATACAGTTTTATATCTTTATGTTTGAAGCCTGAAATGTGGCAAAAGGTCGCAAAGTTCAAGGGGGCCGAATACTTTCGCAAGGCACTGTAGTCTACCAGTCTAACTTTCTATCCTGCCCACTATCCACCATTCATAGTGACAATAGTGGTAGGGGGATCGTTTGTCCAGATCTGCAATAGGGTTACTAGCAATCACACCACACATAAAATCATTCAAAGCTGCACCAATTCTCTATATAAATCCACAATAACAAGGATTAATAGCTGATAGGCAGTGAAGAGGCCAGGTGAGTACAAAAAGCTCCCCTATTGATCTTGTTTAGGGACAATACAATTATCTAGACTAGCCTAGATAATAATTGCATTTTTGTTTTTAAGTGAGTACAAAATGATATGTTAGGCTGTAAACTGCAGTGAACATTGTATTTTAATAACTGTGCAAAGAAATTGCAGAATGTAAAGTACAACACAGAACAAATTGCAGTGAACGTTTAAAGAGAGAGAAAGCGCAGTGCAATGGTGTGGTGAACTTTGATGGATGATAATGAATCAATGTGTTCTTGCACTGATGTATTGCGAACACAGGACAGGCAGAGTGATGAGCACATTGAAAAATACCATCCTAACATTAAGAGTCCTGCCCCCCTGCCCGGCCCCTTTCTTTTGCGCTCGGTCGGGACCACCTTTTGGACTGGTCTAAATTGCTAGTTAGGGCATGGGGTGGGGACATTCCAATTAGTTGGTTCTGGGGCTGTTGGAAACAAATCTGATGGTTGTCTATTGTATTTATTTTGAGCTTTAGAAGTAGTTAGTACCTCTTAAAAGTAGTTTGCTGCTTAAAGTAAAATCAACACATTTATTTTTTCATTAGTCCATTTTGCATGTCAGCAGTCAAGTTTTCAAGGTATTGAACTTTCAAGAAGCAAAGTGTCACCTGCCAGATCATGATGATGATGTGAAATGTATCATTTGATGCAAAACAGCAAGTCAGAATTAAATGCCCCGTTCACGTGCTAGTTGGAACTAGGAAACTCGGAAATGTCCGACTCGCTAATAAGTTGTAGTTATACACGTGCCGCGTTCAACCATTTAGCAAGTTAAACATTTCAGAGTTCCGACTAGCACATGAATGCGGCAAAATAAATTGACAGAGTGGATTGCCTCAAGTGGTAAAATGAAAACTAATGAATGAGCAATAATAGTTTTATTTTTAGCCTAAGTCTAGCATGTCGCATACCTACATTTAAAACTTTAGTTTACAGAACAAGAAAAAACTTCACAGTTGTCAGGTTGGCCAAGCGGTCTAATGCGGTCTAATGCGCCAGCCTGAAAGAGTGAATTCTTCCTGGAGACAGGGGATTTCTGGTCTATCAATGTAGATGTGAGTTCAAACCTCACTTCCGACCATGCTTTTTCCCTAAGAAAGCCAGAGTTAAACAATCTACACAGTGGATTGCCTTCATTAACCTCTACTGGATCGGTGTCCCCCCAAGGGAAGGTTGAGCTAACAGTGCGCTAATGGGATTAGCATGTCGTTTTAAGTAACAAGAAAATTTCCCAGGACATAGACATATCTGATATGGGCAGAACGCTTAAATTCTTGTTAATTTCATATTTCCACAAACTTCAAATGTTTCTTTTCAAATGGTACCAAAAATATGCATATCCTTGCTTCAGGTCCTGAGCTACAGGCAGTTAGATTTGGGTATGACATTTTAGGTGAAAATTGAAAAAAAGGGTCAGATCCTTAGTGGTGATAATATATCAAATGAACCGGAATAATAATTGCCTACTTTAAAATGCATTCACCTAGGCAAATAACTTTTGATTCAATTTGTTTAATTAGATTTTATATTTATTTAAATGTTTATTTAATTTATTATTAATAGCAGTGCTTGACTTAGACTGCAATAGGTTCCGGTACTCATTTTGGGTGTCCTACTATTTATATTTAGGTGCAGGAACTCCACCATACTTTGTAGCTAATATTGTATAAGAGGAAAAGGAGCTCAAGCAGTAGAACATTTGAGGTGCTGGTAGTCAGCTCCTGCCCACGTCAAGCACTGATTAATAGCCTTAATCCAGCATGTAATTTACCTACATTTCAGACTTTAGGTTACAGAATAGTCAGAAACAAATAAGAAGCTTGGTAGTTTGCAGTTATAGAATAGTCAGAAACAAATAAGAAGCTTGGTAGTTTGCAGTTACAGAATAGTCAGAAACAAATAAGAAGCTTGGTAGTTTGTAGTTACAGAATAGTCAGAAACAAATAAGAAGCTTGGTAGTTTGTAGTTACAGAATAGTCAGAAACAAATAAGAAGCTTGGTAGTTTGTAGTTACAGAATAGTCAGAAACAAATAAGAAGCTTGGTAGTTTGTAGTTACAGAATAGTCAGAAACAAATAAGAAGCTTGGTAGTTTGTAGTTACAGAATAGTCAGAAACAAATAAGAAGCTTGGTAGTTTGTAGTTACAGAATAGTCAGAAACAAATAAGAAGCTTGGTAGTTTGTAGTTACAGAATAGTCAGAAACAAATAAGAAGCTTGGTAGTTTGTAGTTACAGAATAGTCAGAAACAAATAAGAAGCTTGGTAGTTTGTAGTTACAGAATAGTCAGAAACAAATAAGAAGCTTGGTAGTTTGCAGTTGTCAAGATGTCAAGTGTTCTAAGCCCAGACTCTAGGAGTGAATCTTTCCTGTAGAAAGGCATATAATGGTCTCTGAATGGAGGTGAACCAGACTTCTGACAATGCTTTTCCCTAAGAAAGTTGGAGATAAACAATCTACACAGTGGAGACCTCCGGGGTACATATTGTATCAGAATTACCTGTTTAAATTGCTTAAAAAAGGAAACCCTGATACATTGTAATCTTTGTTTGACAAGTGGTTCTGAAAGGTCATGAAATTACCTTCCAAGTGCTATGTAATTTAACCAACTTTGAAAGCAGCAGTTACAACTATAGAACAGGCTTTTAAAAAGATTTGTAGATACAGGGCCATCACAGGATTCGCGTATTAACTGCACAGAAGCCTTTTCCCAATATGGCCGCCAAACAACTCAATGGGGTCTTATTGGATCAATTACAGTAATTAACAATACTGTAAGTTACTGTAAGTAGACTTGAAAATGGTTCATCTTCACCAGGATTTGTTTGTCGAAAGTCAGATAACCTCCAGTATGGAAATGTCTAACATTATTAAGCCTACTGCAGTAGCCCTTCACAACACCGTGCATGTCAATACCTTCAGTCTTAGGGCCCTTCCACATAAAAACACAACAGCTACCTACAGTAGAGAACCAGAATACAATGATTGCTTTCTCTGCATGAGTAGGTACATGCACATTTGTTCGGGAGAGAAGCGCGCGAGAGAGACACCATTTGTTATCTCCATTCTAGACTAAATACTGTCGGTTGCTCTCTAGGACTATGGAGTACACAAACGTTTTAAGTGAGCATAAAATCCAAGGTTTAAGGGTCTAAGGGTTAAAAATGTTATGGTATTAGGCAACAGACTGCACTGTGGCACACAAACGCCTCAGGGCTATTATGTGAAGGTAGTTAAGTTTATATAGTAAAGGCATGTGGCTTGGTTCAGTGTATTGATGTATAATCATTCTATGGGAATCCCCAGCCATCTTTGTCTACACAGCCCAAACTCCAGACAGACAGACAGACACAGAGATGAGGTGGAGGGTGTTGTCCTGGGTTGTACTCTCTACAACAGCTTTGTTTTCAATCCTAGTTTAGGAAGGCTTTGTGTATGTCTGTTCTACAGTTTGGTAAACTTGTAGATAACATCCGTAGAAGGTTTTGTGCGATGGCTCACGCAACATAACAAAGCTGGACACAGGGAGAATGAGACGTAAACTGTTTGGGTTGGCAGCAATGGTAGTTTGATAAATTATGCCAATGAGAAAGCAAAGGCCTCTGTTATCCCACCCACCAGACTGTTTACCTTTGTAAAACTATAGGTTACATCCACACGTCTGTCACATGCAATCTCATTCCATGATAGTGGCATAATAATGCCTCTTCCAGAGCTCTGCACGTCAAGTTCCTTTTATTGAAGGGATGTTGTAGCCATGTCACTATTCACCTGGGTCTAAATTCTACCTTGAGATATTTACAGGCAACCGGTAAATCATGCACTGACGTCAATGGGAGATTTACATAATCATCGAGTTTCACATGGGGATCACAACCTCTCCCTCAACGTGAGCAAGACAAACGAGCTGATCGTGGACGACAGGAAAAGGAGGGGCGAGCACGCCCCCATTGACATCGATGGGGCTGTAGTGGAACGGGTCGAGAGCTTCAAGTTCCTTGGTGTTCCACATCAATAAGGACCTGGTGGTCCAAACACACCAAGACAGTCATGAAGAGGGCACGACAATGCATATTCCCCTCAGTAGGCTGAAAGGAGTTATACAGCTGCACCATCGAGAACATCCTAACGGGTTGCATAAAAATCAGACTTTATTTGTCACATGCACCGAATACAACAAGTGTAGACCTTACCGTGAAAGGCTTACTTACAAGCCCTTAACCAACAGTGCAGTTCAAGAAGAGTTAAGAAAATATTTACCAAATAAACTAAAGTTAAAAATAAAGAAAGTAACACAATAACGAGCCTATATACAGGGGGTACCGGTACCGAGTCAGTGTGCGGTGGTACAGGTTAGTTGAGGTAATTTGTACATGTAGGTAGGGGTGAAGTGACTATGCATAGATAATAAACAGAGAGTTGCAGCAGTGTACAAAACAAATGGAGGGGGGGGGGGTTAATGTAAATAGTCCGGTGGCCATTTGATTAATTATTCAGCAGTCGAATGGCTTTGGTTTCACCACTTGGTATGGTAACTGCTCGGTATCTGACCGCAAGGCGCTACAGGAGGTAGTGACATCCAGGACCTCTATTCCATCACACTCTTCACATATGCTGGTGCTATTCTCTGTTTATTATCTAGGCATAGTCACTAACCCTACTTACATGTACATATTACCTCAATTACCTCTACTAAACCCATACCCTCGCACGTTGACTTGGTACCGGTTCCCCTTGTATATAGCCTCATTATTGTTATTTTATTGTGTTACTAGTTTTCCTCTGCACATTTTTCTTACTTTTTAATATTCTGCATTGTTGGTTAAGGACTGGTAAGTACGCATTTCACGGTAAGGTCTACACCTGTGATGTATCTGGCGTATGTGACAAATACCATTTGATTTGAAGCTAGGATTCGGCCCCCTAGATTATATTGTGCGGACTGAGTGCTCCTTCTGAGGATCATTAAACGTGTAAACAAGTGCATGTAGCGTTAACAATTATTAACATGGATAGTGCCTCAGGACAGCCTTCTGGAACATTTAGGTCTCACTTTAACATGTTGAGATGTTCCAGAACACTCACTGGAGCAGGGTGGAAATAGGTGCTTATGGTATCAACCTGAGGATGACCATTAAGTTTGTGGTTGGGTGTTTTAGGAAACAATGTACAAAATCCTGAATTTTGTCTATAAAGTGCTTTGTTCAATATGTTCCCGTTTAAAATGGACAATACTGTGAGATGGGCTAATTGTTGGGGTTTCATATTGTGAATAAAAACAATTGTACTCGGTACAAAAACAAAATAACATGGTCCTCCAAGTGATACTGCTGAGTAATCCAGGCAGGCCATTGCCTGTACCATGAGTCATAATGTGATTGTTAGGTTGAAAAGATGCAGAACGCATGTATGTTGTCAAACATACAGTACCAATCAAAAGTTTGGACACACCTACTCATTCCAGGTTTTCTTTATTTGTACTATTTTCTACATTGTAGAATAACAGTGAATACATCAAAACTATGAAATAACACACATGGAATCATGTAGTAACCAAAAAACAAATCAAAAGATATTTTATATTTGAGATTCTTCAAAGCACCCAGCCTTTGCCTTGATGACAGCTTTGTACACTCTTGACATTCTCTCAACCAGCTTCATGAGGTAGTCACCTGGAAGGCATTTCAATTAACATGTGAGCCTTGTTAAAAGTTCATTTGTGGAATTTCTTTCCTTCTTAATGCGTTTGAGCCAATCTGTTGTGTTGTGACAAGGTAGGGGTGGTATACAGAAGATAGCCCTATTTGGTAAAAGACCAAGTCCATATTGGTCTGATAAATTCACATTTGAGGTTTTTGGTTCCAACCGCCATGTCTTTGTGAGACAGAGTAGTTGAACGGATGCTTAATGGGACTATCATTTGTTTTCCAACATCACAATGACCCAAAACACACCTCCAAGCTGTGTAAGGGCTATTTGACCAAGGAGAGTGATGGAGTGCTGCATCAGATGTCCTGGCCACCAAAATCACCCAACCTCAACTCAGTTGAGATGGTTTGGGATGAGTTGGACCGCAGAGTGAAGGAAAAGCACCTCTTTCAAGACTGTTGGAAAAACATTCCTTTTGAAGCTGGTTGAGAGAATGCCAAGAGTGTGCAAAGCGGTCATCAAGGCAAAGGGTGGCTACTTTTGAAGAATCTAAAACATAAACATATTTTTAACACTTTTTTGGTTACTACGTGATTCCATATGTGCTATTTCATAGTTTTGATGTCTTCACTATAATTCTACAATGTAGAAAATAGTTTAAAAAAAAGAAAAACCCTTGAATTAGTAGGTGTGTCCAAACTTTTAACTGGTACTGTAACATAAAACCATTTCCTCTCTAGTTTAATAGACCCATTAATCAAGTGAAGTATGCCTTTTCAGTATGGTCTCTTCACTACACCCAGCTCTTACCGCCTTCCCTTTTAAGACCATATCTCACTGCTCATATGTCCAATTTGTCTACAATACATTTTTATTATTTTATGATTTTAATTAATCTTAACTGTATTTGTTCATTCCACTTTGTCAGGTTGAGTGCTTTGATTGCACTGTACTTCAATTGTAAAAAGGTTCATTTGTTCACATACTCCTACCGTATGCCTACCTCACTCCAAATGTTGCACAGTGGGATCTGGTGACAGCTATTTCACTCCTACTGGCTTGCCAAGACCAGAAGTACGTCATTACCACATCAGGAGGGCAGTAGGATCGCTGTGTCATGTTAAGTCTCATTCCCCAGAGTCTGAGGGCAGCGGGGGCTACCTAGTAACCCATACTTACTGTAGGGTCACTCAGACAGTATCTGCAGCAAAGCTCTCTCTTCACAGCATTGTTTGTGTATCCAGTCGTTAAAGCTGTAACTACACAGGTTTAGCAGCAGTAGGCTATTAAGTTTGATTTGAATGGACTTCACAGGTATATGTTATGTTCAAGTCATGTCTGGAGGCTAAGGGAACTTCTGTCAGGTCCTACTTAACCCACACAGGACAAGTCAGAAGATACTGTAGGTCTTCCATCATCATCTGAACATTGCCTCAGTCTTCTCTCCATGTCAGCGTTTTGTTCAGAGATGGTGTTTTAGGAAGCTGGGCTCTCAGGAAGAGAACTCCTCACAGGCAGACGGGAGATTCTTGTCCTGGACAGTGCTTCTCTCTAAAATGACCCCAATTGTGACTGAGCATTGCACTCCCACCTTCTTCTTTCCCTAGTCTAAAATAAAATATGCAATAACAGCAAGTTGTCCTTTGGGTTTGCATAATGTTTCTCACCTAAAACTATTGGCAAAGAGCAAAATGTTATTTTCACACACAGCACTTGTTGCAAGGGGCATGTAAGACTACTGTTTTTGGAAGAAGGGGGATAGGGAGAGAAATGAGAGCAATGAGAGTGATCTCATTTGTAAATGCAGAGGTTGTGTGTTCCTTTGAGTGCAATATTCTGTAAAAACACACCGCAATACGCACATCCTCAAGCCCTCATGACAAATCAGTTCTATCTTATTTTCCTTCATTAATCTCTTAGCAGGCTTTAAAATGTTAAATATGCAGCATTTTCTTTGATGAATTACTGAAGATTAATAAACCCAGTATCCCGAGACACCAGTGCTGCCAGTTGCCGAGCCAACAAAAACACACCCTAGCAGCATCTTATCCTATAATCTGTTTTAAAGAACTTAGACACAGCAACATACTGGGAAAAGTTGTCATGTCACCAGCTGCGGAAAATGTTCCCTTTCCCATTACATCTGTATATCACATCTATAAATCGAGAGGGACAGAGAAGAGTTCCCAAAGCTTAAGCTTGTAATCCCAGAAAAGAAGCAGCACAGGGGAGGAATAGAATAACATGAGTATTTGTTGATCAAGCATTTATGAGGACACAACGGTCGTTTCACAGGGGTGATGGAACACTCTTCTTAAAGGCCCAGTGCAGTCAAAAATGTGATTTCCTGTGTTTTATATACATCTACACACTATGAGGTTGGCATAATACTATGACATTGTGAACATAATGGTAATGCCCTTTTAGTGTAAAAGCTGTTTGAAAAGACTGTTTTGGTGGGATGGAGCTTTGGCTTGCCTGGTGACATCACCGGACAATTAGTAGACAAATAAGAGAGTTCCCAAACCTCTCTGCCAATAACAGCTAGTTTTCAGTTTTAAGGTACTTTATTCTTGCTTAAGAAATGTATCTTTGCTAAGATAGTTTCTTTTTGACCATTTTCATTCAAAATAATCACAGTAAGGTACTTTGTTACCCAGAAACGATTTGATACGGAGATAAAAATGGCCGCATTGGACTTTTAAGTCAGAGACTTTCTCACAGTTTTTAAGTAGCCAACAATCTTTGATGTCATAAACGGAAAATGTGTTTCAATCAGATGATATACAGTTACTGCTTGTCTGATGGAATGTTGTATGTTTTATAACATAAAAACAGATCCGATCCATGGGAATTTGCAAATGGCAGATATAGTAGGATATAACTATTTTTAGCAAATAAAAGGTTCTGACTAACTCTTAGGGAGTCAATATGGAGCCTCCACACAACAATGGCTCTTGTTTGTGACTTAAAAGTATTTGTGCTGTGTATTCAGCTTAGTCTACATAACAGGCAGTTTCCCAAGCCCATGCCATGAATGCTCAATAGTTGTAGCATTATGTGGAATGAACACATTATGTTGAGCCACAACAGTTATTTTTCCCCATTGATGACTTATCTCCCCCAAATGAAAAAAACAACAACAGGGATAACTTAGCCAGAAATGTTTTCGCCTGTGGTATTTGAGTAGCCTATGTTGCAGTTTACTAAAGTCTCAATACATAATTCATACTTTACCGTTATGCCACTGTTTTGATACACAATACAATTTTCCAGACGTCACAGAAAGACCTCTCAACCTCTAAAACAGGGCCAAGCAATACACCTACGATCTGGATCTAAGATAGTGTGCTTTTCTTTGTGGGTTGTGGCCTACAGATAAGGCTAAGAAATGCAACTGTATTCATGCCTGCGTAAAGGACACATTTTGTTTTCCCTAGATTATTCATCAGCTCCCCTAGGATTGTATAGCATGGGATTCATTCCCCTGGGAGAAAACGCATGCACGCGCACACACCAGCACACACGGCCTGCATGTACGCTCACAAACACCTCATTCTGAGACACAAGAGGAAAAGGAGTGGGAGGATTTCCCCCGCTTTTCTTATTTTCGGCTTACATGAGGTCATAGTGACCATCAGGCTTAACAATTACTAGACTGGAGCTAGACCAATAACATCATGTTGATGTCCACAACAGGAAATACAACATACTTTCAAGAAAAGTTTTTTAAAAATCTCAAGAAAACAAAGCTAAGGACAAAACAGAGGTTATGAGTATTACGTGTAAAACCACTTAAAAGTTATAACTACAAACTAAGTCTTTGCTTTGTTTATATTTGTGTATAAATAATCAAGTAAAGAATCATTATTTGAAGATCACAGTAATTTAATAGACAAACTTCCATTATGGGGAGTTTTGATCTTGTTTACAGTATATTGCTAATCTGCGAATGGCATTTGTCCAAAAGACAAATACTAGATTTTTTGCTTTTCACGTACAGATGATATTATTTCAAATATGACCCACACTTCTTGTGTAGCGTGGGCTGTTTGTTCAGCCCTGCTTTGCAGCTGCCTTGGCTGCCTGATGGGCCCGTCTCTCCTCCTCAGCCCTCTCCCTCATCTCTTTCTCCCTTCTGATGAGCTGGTGCCTCTCTGCCTCCCACTCCCCCACCTTTCTCTGGTACTGCTCCATGTCAGGGCCCTCTGCTGAGGCTAGGCTCTGCTGGACCAGGCTGGAGACCAGCACCTGCAGGGGACTAGGGTCCACCTTTCCCCTGGACTGGAGCTGCCCACTCAGAACCTACACATGGCCAGAGGAGATGAGGTGGTGAGCGATGGGGTGTATGGAAAAGGAGGCATTAAGGCCTAGATTCAATCAGATCAAGTGTTAACCGGCGATAGCCGACACCCACATAGCTGATGTTTTGCCTGGTGTCGGACGGTGTAATTGCTATCAAACCGGTGAGCAGTTGCTCTTGTGATCGTCACGATGAAGATTTATTTGAGCCTAATCACGGTGTAGGCCTAGATTACATCACACATTCCAGTGTTCGAACTGGTAAACACTGAGGCATGGGATTCCTACTAATGAGACTCTGTGCAGCCAAAGGCATTGTCCGTCATAGTTATACCGGAAGCCGCTTGTGGATTTAACAGCTCTTACACGGTTCCACCTCTGACACCGTCAAAACACATGCTATGCGGGTGTCGGCTGGCGCCAATCTAATTGAATCGAGCCCTAAGTGTAACTGTCGTTGTAGATTATGAGTGCTTAATAGCAATCTATTCAACTGATCAAAACAAGAAATCTGTAACACAACATACATGCAGTCCATACACAGGCTCTTCCCTTATTTAATTGATCTTCCCTTTGCCCAGTACCTTAAATCTGCTGGCATAGAGGGGTAGCTTATCTCTCTCTGCCTGGTCGTCCTCATCCACCTCCTCCTCTTTATTCCCCTCCTCTCCTCCGGACTCATCATCCTCTCCAGATGAGGAGTCTGAGGCAGAGGACAGGTCCTGCAACAGACCCTCCAGGTAATCCACCTAGGAGAAACACACACACACAGCACAGGTTTAAGGAAACACACAGACGCAACTGGGACAGGCGGACATGCACTGACAGACCGACACGATAACTCTGGAGCAATGAGCATCCCCTCATAGGAGTCCATCAGGACAAAGAACGGACGCGAAAACAAACACACGCAGACAATGGCACACACAATTAATATTTCCTGATCTACACAGAGTCCTCAGTTCTGACACTGTCCTGCTTTCTGGCAAACCTGGTTTGGTTCCCAAAGTCTCACAGATTCCCCCTGTTCTCCAGACTCCACTAAATCACACTACTCTGCTCAGAGTTGAACTACTGAACTAGATAGGGCTAGAGGAGCACTGCACCAGGGTGCGTTGACGTGCTTCTGGGTATAAATAACCCAGATATAACAGTCTCAACACTAAGCCCTGGAGATAAACCCTCAGACCGTCTCATACCCTGTACCTGGAAAGTAACAGCTCTCTACTGCCACCAGGTTGGTGTCATATGCTCATTGTGTTATTTGCAGCATTTGATGAGTAAAATGAGATTGTAAACAATCAGCTAAACTGTACAGGCTTCTTATTCATGATAATGCTTTATAATGAGTTAGTCTTATACTTGTATAATGTGTTACTAATGATCTTGTTCGTGTTAGATGCTGATTTAGGTATTGTAAAAAGTACAGCACTAAGACAGGTATTGGTGAGTACATACAGCATCCTTTGATAGTTTGCCATCTCCAGGAGCGGCAGCTACTCTCTCCATGACGGCCAGGGCCCGGCCCAGATACCCTGGGGTCCACATCAGAGGCATGCCCCTGAACACAGCATGGATCCCTGCCCCCATCTCCACCTTACCTAGAGACAGACAGAGAGAACGAGAGAGGAGCAGGAAGTGGAAACTATCAGAGATGTGATCAGCACAACATGACAACCAGACCATGCGGTTTGGAGAGGTTGATTGAAATGTTTAACAAGAGGATAAAGCAGGGTTTCCTGAGGAATCCTCATCCTTCTGCTATCGACAAATGGTTAGGAACATGAGGAAAGGCTATGGCTTGTTTTAGGACCAGGAGTATGGTCTGACTGGGGGAATACAGACCTAGTAAAGCACTGCCCAGCAGTTGAGCGCTGAGGCCTATAGAGCCGTCCTGCTTCAGACCAGATATCAGCAGCGATGCTCCCAGAGCCCTCTCCTCTGACATCTACACAGTCAACCAACACAAACATACACTTATGCTTCAGACAACATTTGAAAATAGCATAATGACTGACTTCCACAGAAATACAGTAACTGTGGCTGCTAAATTTAACTGATACATTTTGCACTCGTCTTTTCCTACTAGCACTGACTGGTGATAGATGCTTTGTTGAGGGACAATCTACTTGCTGCGATTGTGATAAGTTGTCTCACCTAGCTATCTTAAGATGAATGCACTAATTTAAGTCGCTCTGGATAAGAGCATCTGGCTAAATGACTAAAATATAAAAAACATGTCAAATATATATATGTAAATATCCATATTTATCAAGGGGGATGGTGTTGTGCTGGGATCATAGTGACCTTCTCTACACACATATGCCCTCCTTAAGTTAACAACAATCAATCATTTCTACAGAGTCCAGACACTCCAAATTTTCTTTGGCACGATAACTTCTCCCGGACATGTTGGTACACAAGAAGCACAGAGCAGTGAATGCTACTTTACTTACGCTGAGCTCTGGTTTGGTTGCAAGGTAATTGCTAAGTGCATACAGGGACAGGATCTGTGTTGTGGGCAGATCAAAAGACTCCTGAAGCATCACCTCTTCCACGACAGAACAGGCACCTGCAGAAGAGGAACAACCTTGTGAGGTTTTAAGCTACATTTCATATGTGTGTACATTGGCTTAGTTTTGTTTAACACAAGTTTTTCCAAAGGGGGTCTGGGATAACTTTACAGTTTGACAGATATTACAGTTTCAGAAGTCAGAGACTCTTTACCTTTGAAGTCTTCATCTTTTATGAAGGAATCTATCAGAATGTTGAACGTGAAATCATCTGGGAACATTCCATATTGCACCTAAATACAGAAACAGAGAACGGTTAAAAACGTTCCATAAGCACAATATCATAGTCAACCTCAGACATTGAGGTCAAACTCTTTAGAATGTAGAGTTTCAAAAAGGCACTATGTACTGGACAATTACCATTCTAGGTAGAACATTAATGACAATGTTATGGTCATGGAACATTGGGTGCCAACATGGAGGACACTTTGTGACACTGTGTTTCTATACTCAAGAGTTGATATTCACGTCATAAAAGGAATTCCCCTTGATCATCCCCACAAATTGGGTAAAACATTGATACCCATTGTAAAAACAAAAAAAAAGCCAACTTCGTCGTCAGTTTTTGTTATACAGAAATAAAAAAAACATGCTGCTGTATTGTTCAATGTACAAGTTGAATTTGCAATTGACTAAAACAATTGACAAGAAAATGTCAAGTTTTTGAAGTGAACCAATGGGGTAACCTAGCTCACCACAGGTTGTTTTCACCATTTTCATTCTATCTAATACAGAGTGGACTATGGCTCTGCTTAGCATAATGTCGTCCTACCTTGTTCTTGAGTGTGTGCAGGGCCTTGTCTCTGGCCCCGTATCTGAGACACTGTCTGACCCAGCTGTGGACAGTCCAGTCTCTGAGGTACCAACAGTTCGGGCTGTGGCGAAATCTACAGGAGAGAGAAGAGAGATGTTCAGACATAAAAAACAAGAACAAACAAGACATGAATGTTTATGACTTTTGTTATGTCATTATTCTGACGCTTTTATGCAGCATAGGTCAAGTCAAGCGTAACCGCTTAACCCATAGGCTTGCAATGCAATATTCTTGTTAATCTTGTAATCACATAAGAAACAGATTCCAGAGGAGGGGAGAACAGGGAAGCTCTTAGACAGCATCGAAGCATAGAACAAACATGCATGTGACTGAACATAAACACACCATAAAAAACTTTGGAAGAAAACAGGGGTCAGAAGACAGTGGCCAGGAAGTGAACACCCTAACAAAGAAAATCATTTAACAGGGCATGCAAATTAGGCTTACTTATACAGATAGTACTCTGCTTGATCAACCTCTTCTCTTGACGATATGTTGTCAACAAACTGAAAAAGAAAATACACAGAGATATGTTATGACAATGAAGTAGTTTGCTACAGTTGAAACTGGTTGACAGACATACAAGCTACAAGGATGAAATCTCTCGGTACTCTGCATGCTCTTACACGTGATATTGACAGGGAGCTGACAGGGAAGTTTCGGTCATACGTCCTATCCATCAAGGAGGCCAACAACGCTGTAGGATGACATGTTCATATTCAGCTTTACTTTCACATTTCACAAGAGCTAGACTTGCTGAAACTTTCTGCCATTTAAATATATGACTTCAATCTTCAAAAGACTTTACACTACTAATAACACAGTACAGTATCTCTCCACGTGTAGCCAACACTGCCCCCCTGTGTTAATTTAGTGCAGACATTCACAGACATCGTCACTGACTTGACAGTTACATCTTCAGTACGACGTATGCACAGAATAACGAATATATTCACACGTCACTGTGTCTCCCAAAACTAAAATGCAACTGATTTCATGTCCACTTAATTAACAGCTAACGTGTGGCAGATAAGGTTGAGGCCCACCTTTCATTTGTTGCGCTGGGTAGGGACAAAAAGAATTGTTAGCAATGAGTCTTACCCAGATTTTGATGATCTTTCTCTCTTGCGTCCCATAATTTGGTGTCTGTGTATGGTGTGGAAAGTAGACATCTTCTAGCTGTAGGACATAAACAATAATGACCACACGTTACATAGAGTAGACAATGGTCTCTGAAGGTAACATGCACAATGCAATTTATTGCGATTATAGTAAAAGCAACTACTAAGTTAAACTTTGGACAAACGGGATAAGAGGCATCTTATTTGGTTTAGCTTGTGAGGAGTTCGGCTAGGTCAGAATGGGTTCATTACACGTAGCTAGCTAGGTAGCCACCTGGCTAGCCTTCTAGCTACTTGCCTGGAAAAACACAAATAGTTCGGCCAAACAGTGAATCAATCAATGATAGAAAACGTTCCTGATTTAAATAATTACTTTTTAGTGTTAAAAAAAATGTACCTATAAAACGGTAATTTCCACATTTACGGATAACTTTGACAGCTCCTAAACAACGCTTCAAAGTGTAGGCTGCCATCTTGGGACGATACCAATATATGACAGAGGGGAGCAACAATGTTGAGTGAAAGAGAGCCTTACTCAAATACACGTTTAATGCGAACCGTAACACCATGAAAAACAGTATATATAATACGGAAATAGAAACGGTGTTATTTTTTCTAAATACTATAAATATGTATGTTTAATAAAAAATATCAAACATAACATTAGAATGAAACCCTTTATATCTATTGGTACGTTCTCGAGTGCCTGTTATGGTGAATGTCAATTGTCCCAGTGGCAAATTCATTGGAAATAGGTAGGCCTGTCTGAACAAACCCATTATTTGATTATATCAAAAAGTCGTATCAAAGGCCTAGATATTATGTGCAGACTGCAGAATCGTTCAGACTGATGATGGCTGTTAATTTATGGCTCTTCCAGTTCTTCCAGGAATGGGCAACATTGATCCATAAAACCAATAGAGATAGATAGATAACTCATCTTTATATCTGTGCTATTATAGCGTCTGTGACAGCATGGGCAGCGCCATTGAGGCTACAACCCATAGGAATCCCACGAGGTGACTACTTTAAAATGACTCAGGCATTGCGGAGTCCCTGAATGGCGCTAGCCATGCTAAAACAGCCTTTTGGCCACTACAGGCCTCAATCATTCTCTATGATAAAACCACAGTTTCTAAACCATATTTGATAAAACCCTACTGAATCGAAGGGAATGGGAAACGCTGTAAACTTTGATTAAAAAAATACACACTATTGTAATGTTAGGATGGGCGACTATGGGAGTCTTCTTCATTAGGCACCAATAGGTACAGTGCGCCTTAGAGTTCCACACATTTTTGGGCTCCACAGTTTTTGAGTTGTGGAGTGGTGCAGTGGTCTATGGCATTGCATTTCCGTGCTAGAGGAGTCACTACAGGCCGTGGTTCGATCCCGGGCTGTATCACAACCGTCCGTGATCGGGATTCCCATAGGGCGGCGCACAATTGCCCCACCATCGTCCGGGTTAGGGGAGAGTTTGGCCGGGGTAGGCCGTCATTGTAAAATAAGAATGTGTTCTTAACTGATTTGAATTCGTATTCATTAAGGCACAACGTGTAAAAAAAAAACTGTTTTGAATCGTAAAATAATAATTGACCCTGATGTCATACCCTGCTCTCTGTCACCTGTTCAGGTACTGTGGCTGCGGATGAGCTGAAGAAACAGCAGGCTGTCCTCCCACAGATCTCAGCTGCCCTGGCAAGACTCTTTTGCTTCCCCTGCAAAAAAGGAGCCAAAAAGTAGTTGTGCAGGTATCAATACCAACTTATTTCAGTGCACCTTCCACCATTCCACAAACCCAGAGCAAACAGAAGAGGGAGACAAACACATCCTCTTCTTGATTTTTATCAGGCCCACTTGGCTACAAATTCTAAAGTGCATTTTGCTGTGTGTAGTGCATCATTATTTTGACTAATTAACTGTATTGCAATTGAAACAATAAGAGTTACTGTAACTAATAACAAAAAAAATGCATCCCACCCTGACTCCACCACTCAAATATAAGCTACCTCAAATGTAAGAGATAACGCCCCCTTTGATGGCTTAATATTCTCTGAATCCTTTAAATTACTTAATTTACCAATACAAAGGTATTGCATAGGCCAGGCCTTTCTAACCAAAGACCATATGGCTGCTAAAGTATCTTCTAATGTATTTGTGTCAGATCATAGTCCTTCACCTTGAACCAATGTGTTTGTATTCAAAACGTAGTGTAATCTATTTGTTTACTACGGGACGCTCCTTGACCGTGATTATGTGAACTTCTTGGCCCAAGGTCTAGGCAGGTGACAGGTCATGTCCTGGGTGGGTCTCTGTTATTAAACAAAAGAGGGAAGAATTTCTGCACCCTTTAGTACACTGACCACCAAAACAGGAAGTTCCCTACCTGAGAACTGTGCCAAAGAGAACACACAGGAAGTGAAGCATTTTAGCAACACAGTTGCTGCAGACATAACTCTGTCCCTCATCCCGATGCTTTATGGCCTCTGTGAAACTTTACAGGGAGAGCTTTGAGTTCCAGCTGTGTGTTCCTGGCAATAGTGAATGAAGAGAGGCAGAGAGGCCACACACCCCACTTAGTCTTACCACATTTACATAAAGACCCTACAACACCATCTCTACACATTATGGACTGATTCAGGTAGACAAGATACGATTTATCCTTGCAGTTTGATATTCTACCAGGTTATGAGAATTTACCCACCAAGTCTAAAAATGTTTTATCTCAGTGACTGTGAGGTGGAGATAAAGAATCCAGAAGTAGTATTTTTTAGTACCAAAACTGTCTTTCATCCCGTAAACCGGTTCCTCTTTATTCTACGATAGATTTAGCCTGATTTGTGTGTACACTGTACTTTAAAAAGTATGAAAATGTATGCACTCGCTACTGTCAGTCACTCTGGATAAGAGCATCTGCTAAATGTACCAGTGCTGAATTTGTACAGTTCAACTGAGCCATTCATGGTGATTACTGATTAATACATTATTGCTATATTTTAGTAGATGCTCTGGATGACATACATGAGCAATTTGGGTTAAGTGTGTTGCTCAAGGGCACATTGACAGATCTTTCACTTAGTCGGCTCTGGGATTTGAACCAGCAACCTTTCAGTTACTGGCCCAAAGCTCTTAACCTCTAAGCTACCTGCCACACAGATTATACATACATAATGTCAAACTGCACACTGACATACACTCAGGATATGAGGCAGGTCCTCACCAGACATCACCGACAACAACGTCGCCTGTGGGCACAAACCCACCGTCGCTGGACCAGACAGGACTGGCAAAAAGTGCTCTTCGCCAATGAGTCGCGGTTTTGTCTCACCAGGGGTGATGGTCGGATTCCCGTAAATCGTCGAAAGAATGAGCACCGAGGCCTGTACTCTGGAGTGGGACCGATTTGGAGGTGGAGGGTTCGTCATGGTCTGGGTCTGGTCTGTCACAGCATCATCGGACTGAGCTTGTTGTCATTGCAGGCAATCTCAACACTATTCGTTACAGGGAAGACATCCTCCTCCCTCATGTGGTACCCTTTCTGCAGGCTCATCCTGACATGACTCTCCAGCATGACAATGCCACCAGCCATACTGCTCGTTCTGTGCATGTTTGCTCGCGAGACAGGAATGTCAGTGTTCTGCCATGCCAGCGAAGAGCTCATATCTCAATCTCATTGAGCATGTCTGGGACCTGTTGGATGGAAGGGTGAGGGCTAGGGCCATTCCCCCCAGAAATGTCCGGGAACTTGCAGGTGCCTTGGTGGAAGAGTGGGGTAACATCTCACAGCAAGAACCGGAAAATCCGGTGCAGTCCATGAGGAGGAGATGCACTGCAGTACTTAATGCAGCTGGTGGCCACACCAGATACTGACTGTTACTTTTGATTTTGACCCCCCTTTGTTCAGGGACTCATTATTCAATTTCTGTTAGTCACATGTCTGTGGAACTTGTTCAGTTTATGTCTCCGTTGTTGAATCTTGATATGTTCATATAAATATTTACACATGTTAAGTTTGCTGAAAGTAAACGCAGTTGACAGTGAGAGGACGTTTCTTTTTTTGCTGAGTTTAGTTTCGAGCCTGCTGGTCTACAACCCAGTTTGGGACTCTGATGACAGTTAAAACCGTCGTGCAAGGACACAACCATCCCCATTAGAACAGGCAAACTGTACAGTGCTGTACTCTGCTGTGTTCTAATGTAGTGCACTGTACTCTACTCTACTGTACTGAACTATAGTTTACTTTTCTTTACTGTACTGTACTCTGCTGTGCTCTATTGTACTGTACTCTACTGTGCTGTACTGTGATGTAAAAACTTGTGAAAAATAGATGTCTGTGATTGGTTCAACAATATAAAGACTACAAAACCCTATTTAGAGTCTGCAACACTGCAACCCAGTTTGGGGCTCTAATGACAGTTAACAACTGAGGTGCAAGGACAGTACCATCCCCTTGAGAACAGACAGACCTGACCAGGGGAGAAGAAAGGAACTGTATAATTTACATTGAATAAGCAAGAGGAAGAGTCTGTTTTTGAAAAGAGAAGAGGTTGTATCAACCATTTTAGATGACATCCTTAACCATAACACATTAGGTAGAGGGACACAAAATGGTGCTCTGTAGTAACTGCCTGCAGCTCTAGCTGTTATTGTTCAATACATTTACCAAAATATATCTGGCTTTGAAATCAAATGCAGCTTTATTATGGTGATTGATCCTGGTTCATCATTAGATTAACACCATACTGCCTGATTTGTAAAAGCACAACCTTTTCAGACCAATCACTAACGGCCACATCAACCTTTTTTCAGACACAGAACACATTTTCCCATCAGAGTGAATGACTAATTTACCAGAGTCCCTTATTCCTGACTCCCCCCAACGGTTTCACTTCAGCAGAACCTGTGTGAGAGTGAACACCACTACCTCATTGAGAGGTCTTCTCTCTGTGCTCTATCTGGAGCAAGTAGACGTTGTCCTTAACTGCTGATCTATAGTCAGTTTTTCATTTTCCCTCTCATGACTAAGGTTCGGATATGGGGAAGTTGAGCTGATCGTAGATCTGTGCCTAGTAGGGGTAACTTCTTCCCTTCTCTGTGCTTCCTTTCCGTGCCATTTAGCCGACGGCTTGGGTTGAAACATTTAGGTGAGGAGAGAAGAGAAGAAGAGGAGGATGTGAGAAGTTCCTCTTGACGTTTGCAGTTTCATACCTGGGATTTGGTGGTCTCTCTTGATAGAATAGGGAAGCATTGCTACTTTGTATTCTCATTTTAAAAGTAATGTCTACCACTTTACCTGAGATGACATAAATGGTGGGTTGGCTGATGCAAATGTCAAATTATCAGCCTTGACCTTCAAGTCAAATAGCACAGTGGATGACAAATTGCTCTCTAATCGCAAAAATAACACTTTAGATCAAACCTACAAGGACAATGCACACACTCCTCCTTTCCTACAATCAACAATAAAATGCAGTATTCTGAATCACATGTGAGTGTTCAGGAGGCTTGTTGTCTGGGACACCCACAGAGTCTTGTGAATGACCGTTTGATCGGGATGCAAAAGAGGTATGGGGAGAGATGTTTTCTCTTCCGCTTCCTCTCCTTTGTGAGAGAAGCGAGAGATCTCTGTTCTCCAAGAAGAAAGTCAACTCGTTCGCTAGTCATTGTGATCATCTCTGGTTCTGTACTGTGTGGTTTTAGAGAGGAGGAAACGTGGCAGTTGGATGATGCCCGAGTCCCTGGGGGAACAGGAGATCTGAGTCTTACACTCTCATGCGTTGTTATTAGTCTCTTAAGTAGACCTCCTAGTATGGGTGTCTCACTGGTTCTGCAGTCAACAATGGTACATCATTGCCTGGCCAATAAAGACAACTGTAAGTTGGCTAAAGCTGAGACAGACTAGCACCCAATGTGAGACCTAAAATTCACTTTTCATTATTCTAGTGTTAAGTCATGTTTCTCTCTTATCATCAGGCATACAGTAGTTGCTATACAGGAGATCAAAGGCAATCATCATCAGGCCATTCAGCCATACACATAAAGCACACAGAGAGATGGAGTTGACAAGACTGGAATGGACTGTGGTCAGACTACTATACTCAACTCATTAGGCTTCATGCCCTCCCAGTAAGCATCATTTTCCAGGGTGTTGAAAATACATATTCTCCGGACGTTGAAATCAGATTCATTTTCGGCTCTGAATGACAGTTGAAAAGACATCCCTAACAGAAAAAGATATCCCTAACATTGGAAATATGTTTTTTTTTTGTCATTGATAATGTGGTTACTTTTTTTCCCTAATGAAGTAAGCATTGTATAATAATACTATTTGTTATCCATTTAATATAGGAGAGGAAGATTGCAATACAGTGGGCCAAAAAAGTATTTAGTCAGCCACCAATTGTGCAAGTTCTCCCACTTAAAAAGATGAGAGGCCTTTAATTTTCATCATAGGTACACTTCAACTATGACAGAAAAAAAATCCAGAAAATCACATTGTAGGATTTTTAATGAATTTATTTGCAAATTATGGTGGAAAATAAGTATTTGGTCAATAACAAAAGTTTATCTCAATACTTTGTTATATACTCTTTGTTGGCAATGACAGAGGTCACACACTGGTTTTCACACACTGTTGCTGGTATTTTGGCCCATTCCTCCATGCAGATCTCCTCTAGAGCATTGATGTTTTGGGGCTGTTGCTGGGCAACACAGACTTTCAACTCCCTCCAAAGATTTTCTATGGGGTTGAGATCTGGAGACTGGCTAGGCCAGGCGGTGTGCCCGGGCGGTGTGTTTGGGATCATTGTCATGCTGAAAGACCCAGCCACGTTTCATCTTCAATGCCCTTGCTGATGGAAGGAGGTTTTCACTCAAAATCTCACGATACACGGCCCCATTCATTCTTTCCTTTACACGGATCAGTCATCCTGGTCCCTTTGCAGAAAAACAGCCCCAAAGCATGATGTTTCCATCCCCATGCTTCACAGTAGGTATGGTGTTCTTTGGATGCAACTCAGCATTCTTTGTCCTCCAAACACGACGAGTTGATATTCTCCCAATCTTCTTCTGGATCATCCAAATGCTCTCTAGCAAACTTCAGACAGGCCTGGACATGTACTGGCTTAAGCAGGGGGACACGTCTGGCACTGCAGGATTTGAGTCCCTGGCGGCGTAGTGTGTTACTGATGGTAGGCTTTGTTACTTTGGTCCCAGCTCTCTGCAGGTCATTCACTAGGTCCCCCCGTGTGGTTCTGGGATTTTTGCTCACCGTTGTTGTGATCATTTTGATCATCTTGCGTGGAGCCCCAGATCAAGGGAGATTATCAGTGGTCTTGTATGTCTTCCATTTCCTAATAATTGCTCCCACAGTTGATTTTTTCAAACCAAGCTGCTTACCTATTGCAGATTCAGTCTTCCCAGCCTGGTGCAGGTCTACAATTTTGTTTCTGGTGTCCTTTGACAGCTCTTTGGTCTTGGCCATAGTGGAGTTTGGAGTGTGACTGTTTGAGGTTGTGGACAGGTGTCTTCTATACTGATAGCAAGTTCAAACAGGTGCCATTAATACAGGTAACGAGTGGAGGACAGAGGAGCCTCTTAAAGAAGAAGTTACAGGTCTGTGAGAGCCAGAAATATTGCTTGTTTGTAGGTGACCAAATACTTATTTTCCACCATAATTTGCAAATAAATTCATTAAAAATCCTACAATGTGATTTTCTGGATTTTTTTTCTAATTTTGTCTGTCGTAGTTGAAGTGTACCTATGATGAAAATTACAGGCCTCTCTCATCTTTTTAAGTGGGAGAACTTGCACAATTGGTGGCTGATTAAATACTTTTTTTGCCCCACTGTATATACTATTTATTATTGTCCTCATCTGTTACATGCACTTATGATAGCTTTCTCAAAAGCTTTAAAACCAGCAACAATGATTTTCTATGTAATACAATTTACAGAACAAACCAACAGACCACTTCAACTACAATAACTTTCTCAGCAATGGTTACAGAAATATTTGTTGTTGTTGCTATGACTGTGATATGTTGTTGTTAATCTACCTTAAGTGAGTGCACTGACTGTAAATTGCTCTGTATAAGAGTGTCTGCTGAATGACCAAAATGTAAATGTAAAAATCAAACACTTCAAATCAAATTTTATTGGTCACATACAAATGGTTAGCAGATGTTATTGCGGGTATAGCTAAATGCTTGTGTTTCTAGCTCCAACAGTGCAGTAATATCTAACAAGTAATATCTAACAATTTCACAACAATACACACAATCTCGCAGAGTATGCTGTGTATTATTCTCATGAGCTCCGCCCCCAAACAAGTAAAAATCTGAACGAATCAAGGCTGGTCGAAATCTGAACGAGTCATAGACATTTAGACTATGTTTCACAAGTTTGAACAGCACAGTACAGTACGGCACAGTTCAGTACAGTAGAGCATGATTGGTTCAGTACCAGACCTAATCTGAACCAATCATAGATGTCTATGTTTGAGCCAAATTAAGGTTGGTCTGGACCAGATCAAATCTGAACCAAGCATAGACATCTATAATTGGTTCAGATTTGGTCCGGTCCAGACCAAAGATCTAAGTCTGTGGATGTTGAAATCAAGGCCAGTCTGGACCGCACCAAAAAGGCGGCCAGTCCAGACACAACCAAAAAAAGACATCCATAAGACATCTCCGTCGGTCCTTGCTTAGTGGGCTGTGGTGTGCCTTCTCATTACTTTCCTCTACACATGAGACAACCTTTAAAGCGTAAATCCAAAAAAAAAAAAAAATCTTAATTCTTAATTCTTACAGCACTTTTATTAATTTCAAAGTCTCTCATTAGATGAGATTACTTTTGTTCGCTCATTATATCAAACAACAAACAACATAATTTACAGACCTATTAAAGCTTCCAGTAGAAGAGCATTTGAAACTACCATTAAAAAAGAGAAATCACTTTTATCACATTGTAATCCCATGCTAATTAATTATAGATTGACAAGTACTAGTTAAAAAGTAACAATTTAGAAAAAATATATTTTCAAAACAATAGAATTTTATTCACAGCACAATTTCACCCTGATTTCAACTAAGCTTTTCTTTAAGACACGTCTTTTCACATGCACATGTATTGTCCGTTCTACCAGCCTGAAATACAACACACTTCACAGCTTATTCCAGGGGCATTGCGCAGTTTTGCGGGCGCCCCCGGTAAGGTCAGAGGAACAGAAAAATGTGCCGTTTTATAGTTAATCGCATGCTATTTTACACATTTTGCCAATTGGGCTGTGAGAAAATGTTGCTATTTTCGAGCTCAGGGATTCTTGAAAGATGTAAAGTGCAACTAACTGGATTCAACTCCGTCAGACACCATAAAAGGCATTTCATTTTTACAATTATTGTCCAACAAGTGTTTAAAGGCCTTCATTGTTTAATTCTAACATTTGATTATTCAAATATGTCATACAAATTCCAAACTTATTTTTGTTCGGTTTTATAGCAGTATTAAATGCTACAGGGCTAATTTAGTTCGCAATTTGGCATGTTTTTCTAGATTTAAAACAACACTTATAAAGCAAACATTATCTCTGAGGTCTTCGCCAGTGGCTTATTGGAGTTACTACTCAATTCTCTCCCCACCCTTTTACAATAGCTCTCAACCCTCTTCTCTTCAGCACAGTAGCCTATTCACGACTCGTACTCCTCTTGTCACTACTCGGTAGAAGAGGAACTCTTACTGTCGTTATAACTCCTTACACGTCTGTATTCTTCCCTGCTAAGATAACGTCTAAACTGCTTTCTCTGTTCTTCCTCCACCCTGCTCCCAGCTCTCACCAAATCCTCCTCTTCCTCCTCATCAGTCCCTACGTTTTTTGTTAAGACACCAGGGTCTGAGTGGTAGTCTTTTTCACATGGTTCAGGTGTGTCCATCATCTCCTCGCCTGGATCAGAATGGTACACCTGGTCACCTATCTCTAGCTGGTCTGGGTCAGGCTGGTACACCTGGTCACCTATCTCTAGCTGGTCTGGGTCAGAATGGTACGACTGGCTACCTACCTCGGAATCTGAGTGGTACGTATGTTCACCTGTATTACCTGACTGTGGATAACACAGCTTGCCACCTATGTGGTGTTCACCTGCCTCTGACTCCGTTTCATACATCTGGTCACCTAATTCTAGGTTAGGTTGGTACAGCTGGTCACCTAGCTCTGAGTCAGAGTCATACACCTGTCTACCTGTCACACACTGGTACAACTGCTTATCTGCATCACCTGGCTCTGGAACAGGCTGATAAACCTCACCATCTGCCCCAGGAGGGTACACCTGTCCACTAGTCTCCATGTCCTGTCTATACATCTGTTTAGCTGTCTCAGACCTGTACACCTGTCCCCCAGTGTGGTGTTGGTAGACCTCAGGGCTGTACTGGCTCCTCCTGTACAGGCTCTCCTCCTCATCCTCGTCCTGACAGGAGCTCCCCGGGACGCTCTCCCCATCCGACTGGGAGAGGCGCAGGCAGGGCCGCGGCCGCCTGGGCTTCTGGGAGAGGTCAAAGGGCTCTTCCTGGCTGTAACGGGTCAGGAGGCCCAGAGGGGCCGACAGGCAGAAGCGCCCCTGTCGCCTGGACACTGAGGGACAGAGACTCATGTTACAAACTGACCGGCTGATTCTGATTTAGCTTCAGGGTAGGAATGTTGTAGGAAGTCTCAATGCAGGAAGGGAGGAACCATATAATGAATTCCTCCATAGCCTTTAGGAATTACCTCTTGCATCCAGGCCTCTATCCATGATCCCATGTTTGACTTTCATGTGGCGGGTGAGATTTCCCTTCAGAGTGAACTTGCTGGGGCAGTAGAGGCACTTAAAGGGCCTGCTGTCAGAGTGCAGGTGCATATGGCCCATCAGGTTATGCATTCTGTTGAACTCCTTCCCACACAGCTGAAAACAAGGAAACACAAAAGAAAGCAGTGAAATATGTGCTCACAGACAAACCAATAAGTATTAAAGAACAAAACGATTATGGAACAGATTTATTTTCGGCCTAAAAAGACTTCATCAGGGCCCTAGGAAAGAATTGTACGTGCTTGAAAGCAACAGACAGATAAGTTGATAAACCAAAACCAAGATGTGCTGTAATTTTTCTTCAAATAAAGAATTAAATAGCAACTTTTGAAATAGTTTGTGTACACATTCCTTGATTACAACATGTGAATTCCATTATTCCCCGAACCACATCCGTGGCAATTCATGGTGTAGTAAATACCATTCAAGGGCAAAATTGCACGCCATGTAGTCTAAAACTGTGCCCATTGATCAAACTTTCGTTTTTATCAAACAGCTAACAGATCGACTCTGTCAATCACCATATTCTTATCGGCAGACTCAGTAGCCTCGGTTTTTCGGATGACTGCCTTGCCTGGTTCACCAATTACTTTGCAGACAGAGTTCAGTGTGTCAAATCGGAGGGCATGCTGTCCGGTCCTCTGGCAGTCTCTATGGGGGTGCCACAGGGTTCAATTCTCGGGCCGACTCTTTTCTCTGTATATATCAATGACGTTGCTCTTGCACGGGCATTCCCTGATCCACCTCACGCAGACGACACCATTCTATATACTTTCGGCCCGTCATTGGACACTGTGCTATCCAACCTCCAAACAAGCTTCAATGCCATACAACACTCCTTCCGTGGCCTCCAACTGCTCTTAAACGCTAGTAAAACCAAATGCATGCTTTTCAACCATTCGCTGCCTGCACCCGCATGCCCGACTAGCATCACCACCCTGGATGGTTCCGACCTCGAATATGTGGACATCTATAAGTACCTAGGTGTCTGGCTGAGACTGCAAACTCTCCTTCCAGACTCATATCAAACATCTCCAGATGAAAATCAAATCAAGAGTCGGCTTTCTATTCCGTAACAAAGCCTCCTTCATTGTCAAAAGCTTACCCTAGTAAAACTGACTATCCTTCCGATGGACGAGGATGGAATGTCATCTACAAAATGGCTTCCAACACTCTACTCAGCAAACTGATGCAGTCTATCACAGTGCCATCCTTGGTCACTAAAGCACCTTATACCACCCACCACTGCGACCTGTATGCTCTAGTCGGCTGGCCCTAGTTACATATTCGTCGCCAGACCCACTGGCTCCAGGTCATCTACAAGTCCATGCTAGGTAAAGCTCCGCCTTATCTCAGTTCACTGGTCACGATGGCAACACCCATCCAGCACGCGCTCCAGCAGGTGTATCTCACTGATCATCCCTAAAGCCAACACCTCAACCCTTATTCCAGTACTCTGCTGCCTGTGACTGGAACATTTTTAAAATCGCTGAAGTTGGAGACTTTTATCTCCCTCACCAACTTCAAACATCAGCTATCTGAGCAGCTAACCGATCGCTGCTGCTGTACATAGTCTATTGGTAAATAGCCCACCCATTTCACCTACCTCATCCCCATACTGTTTTTATTTATTTACTTGCTCTTTTGCACACCAATATCTCTACCTGTACATGACCATCTGATCATTTATCACCCAGTGTTAATCTGCAAAATTGTAATTATTCGCCTACCTCCTCATGCCTTTTGCACACATTGTATATAGACTCCCCCTTTGTTTTCTGCATCTACTGTGTTATTGACTTGTTAATTGTTTATCCCATGTGTAACTCTGTGTTGTCTGCTCACACTGCTATGCTTTATCTTGGCCAGGTCGCAGTTGCAAATGAGAACTTGTTCTCAACTGGCCTACCTGGTTAAATAAAGGTGAAATAAAAAAAACTAAAAAAAAAACTAATGTGTTAGATGACTAATCCTCTCTGCACTCAGAGCTGTAACTGGAGCTGGATGTACTCATGAATGAATGCGTGTGCGGTCATACACACACACACACACACAGGCCCACACACACACACACACACACACACACACACACACACACACACACACACACACACACACACACACAGACACACAGACACACGCACACAGAGGAAGCTGAAGCGAGACAGGGCCAGAAGAGTAGGGCTGGGAAGGGCAACTCCTGCGCTGTCCTTCCTCTGCATTCTTTTTTATTAGGGTGGTCCTTTCCTTCAGGAGGAGAGAGGGACTGTAAACTGTCCAAGAGGACCGTGAGAAAACAGGAAGCGTTCCCTCCAGCAACAGAGAAAGCGAGATGAAATCTATTTGTGTGGCCCATTCTCCCGGGAGGCTGGGGGCCATTGTTAAAGAGGCAGTTTGTGCAGCGATATCCTTCCTATGGACGAGGATGGAACTCACTGCCAAATCCCCTCTCTATCTGCTATTTGCTCATCGTCTCAACCCTCCTACTGGAGAACAATGTCACAGAGTGTGGAGTTGCTTCAGAGTGTCAGTTGGCTTCATGAGCTTAAACGTGGTCCACTTAACACAACAGAGACTTTATATTATAGTAATAACCCTGCTATACCCTAACCCTTATTAGGGTATTATTCATTTTTTTAAAGGAACTCGGCTTTAAACCTACTCTTGCAATCTTCGAAATTAGGTAGTGCATCATCAGTTACACTTGTTATGTCAGTCATTGCATACCATAGAGAGAGCTATTTATAACCTGTCAGAAATGTACGGGGGGGTTCCCTAATCCTGGAAGGGGGGCCCCAAGTGAAAGAGTTTGGGAACCCCTGCCAAAACACATGATCAACCATCTGTGTTCAAGTAACCAAGCAGGTTAAATTGGTCAGAGATGTAAAAAGACATGCAAGGCAGATAGCCAATTGTGGTACTATTGACATGCATCTACAGGATGTATTATCTTCAGATACCCTGGCTTTAAAAGGAGTTGTTGCATGTGGCAATTAGAATGTCATAAGAACATTCCCCATCAGAACACTCACCTTGCATTTGTAGGGTTTGATGTCAGAGTGGACGATCATGTGGGCCTTGAGGGTCTGTTTCTGGACAAAGCTCTTGAAGCAGAGGTGGCACTGGTAGGCCCGGATGTTAGTATGGATCAGGATGTGGCGCTTCATATTGGCCAGAAGGGTGAACTCACGACCACAGATACGACACTTGTGCTCCTTCACCCCCTGATATATAGAGAGAGAGAAAGAGAGAGAAAGAGAGAGAGAGAAATGACCATCATCGTGGAACATTTTCTTACGTCTTGACAAGCAAGTCCGTCAGGGACAAGCAAGACATCGCAGCAAGATGTTAGCATGACACCAAGAGAGTGGATGCCTTGTATCATTAAAACAATGCCTAAACATGCAGCTACTGTTACTGTAACAAAGCCTCATCTGTCTGTTTTTGAGGATAGCTGCTCTTTGTCCTGGCTTCACCATGTAGTACTAAAATACTGAAGCAGAAGCAATGATGTGCAATGATGCCCAGTAGTGTAAAAGCCATCATACTGTCATGAATTTCCTACGGCAAATGAAAAACAATAACAACCAAAACCATTTCAAGTCACCAAATGGAAAGGCTCCTGACGTTAGTGTCCTGTCACCAACAGGTATAGTCTACCTTAACACCCACTGACCCACGGGTAAACGCTTCATCTCCACAACACAACCTAGCCCTGTAAAGACATTTTCATCCAAACACACATGTTGACATTAGTGGACATTAGTACTTGGACAGTGTGAAGACCCCACCCAGCCTTACTTTATGTGTGAGTGTGTGCTGTTTGAGGTGATGGGACTGTATGAACTCCATGCCACACTCGCTGCAGATGTATGGCCGGATGTCTTTGTGCTTCATCATGTGGTTCTGCAGCTGACTGGGGTACTGGAAGCTCTTCTGGCACTCACTACACCTATACAGAAAACAGACATTTACTACACCTATACAGAAAACAGACATTCACTACACCTATACAGAAAACAGACATTCACTACACCTATACAGAAAACAGACATTCACTACACCTATACAGAAAACAGACAATCACTACACCTATACAGAAAACAGACAATCACTACACCTATACAGAAAACAGACATTCACTACACCTATAACAGAAAACAGAAATTTACTACACCTATACAGAAAACAGATATTCACTATGTCTAGACAGAAAACGAACACTCACTACACCTAGACAGAAAACAGACACTACACCTAGACACAAAAACACAAACTCACTACACCTGGACAGAAAACAGACGCAACACCTAGACACAAAAACACAAACTCACTACACCTGAACAGAAAACAGACACAACACCTAGACACAAAAACACAAACTCACTACACCTGAACAGAAAACAGACACAACACCTAGACACATAAACACAAACTCACTACACCTGGACAGAAAACAGACACTCTGAAGTGGCCTGGATTTATCCAAAAAAGCTAAATCCTTTCCACTACCTTGGGAGTCAACAGAAAGTTGCTTGCATTAAATAACATGTTTACATTCAAGTTCAAGTTCAAAATGAATGTGAAAGAGATATTCAGCCACTTGATGAACATGGAGGTCCAGTCAGAACTGTACTTCTTATTTATTAAAAGCGTACACATTTCAGCATCGGAGCCTTCATCAGAGCGTTTGCTTATACCCGAGACTGTATAACTGTACAATCATACTGTATTAGATGTATACAGTAGTAGACATGTAGCCTTAGTTTTATAAGGACTTTTATTCTAGTGTTAGGTACTGTAAGTCTTTTGGGACTTTTATTATGAAAGCGACATAACTAGTTTCCTGTTATAATCCGCATTTTATTTTTTGCTGCCGAACCCACAACCAGAAATAAGGGTAACAGATGTATGAGGTAATGTGTTTAAACCCCCCTTTCCCCTCCCCTTTTTTAAAATCTTCTTTAAAAAAAAAAACAGTTTCTGGTTTAAAACCCAGCTGGTGTTTCTGGACATATGTACCTGTAGAGGGTGGGTCCTCTGTGGGCCGTCAGGTGTCTCTTGAGCTGGGCCAGAGTGGGGAAGTCTAGACCACACTCTACACATACGTTCTCCTGGCCCTTCTCATGCTTCAGCTCATGGGCCCGCAGCTCACTAGGATAGGCAAAGCCCCTCCCACACACCCCACAACTGGAGAGGAGAGATGAATAGCAATTGTTTTTTTGTTAAGCAGAATGTAGACACTAACTAATCAAGAGTAATGAATAGTCATAGTTATAACTATTCCTGAACTTTAGTTTATCTTCTTAAAGGAAAAATCCACCCAAAAGCTATATTTTGGCATTTGTTTCATTAGTCCATTGTTGATACAGTCCCAACATGTTTTGCATGTCTGCAATCAGATTTTCATAAATACTGCCGGCATGATGCATTTTGCATCATAAGGGTGGAGTTTTCCTGTAAGTTTGAGTCAAAGACTGAAGGCATGTAATGTAAGGTCCTTGTTAATTAAACCATTTTCTTAGTTATCAACTCGACTAACAAAAGAGTATCTCCTGGGTGTGTGAAACGGAACAGACAGTCTAGACAAAGCTCATCCCAGTACTGACCTGTATGGCTTCACATCACTATGCTGCATCATGTGTCTCTTCAGATGGCTGGTCTGGGTGAAGGCTTTGTGGCACACCTGGCACTTGTGTGGCCTTGTGCCCTGGTGGGTAAGAAGGTGGGTGTGCAGGTGGCTCAGCTGCTTGAACAGCTTCCCACACAGGTGGCAGCCGTGAGGCTTGATCCCGCTGTGGCCCAGGATGTGTGTGACCAGGTTATACTTGGAGGTGTATGACTTCTCACACATACGGCACTTCCAACGCTTCTGGTCTCCCCCTACATCTACGTAGTAGCTGTCGTCAATGTGGATGTTGAGACCTAGCTTCTCAACGCTGGTCATCCCAACTCGGGGGCCTCCGTCTGGGCCACACCGACTAGGTCTGAGGGCCTCTCTGGGGTAGAAGGCTCCAGGAGAGAGGTGCATGACAGGCCCAGGCATGAAAAAGGGGAAGGGGAGGAGGCTGGGGTGGAGAGAGGAAAAGAATGGGGGAGGAGGGTGGTGCAGGAGGAGAGGAGAGGGAGGCCACAGAGGTGAGGGGCTGATTGGTTCCTGTTTCACCTGCATTGCGAGGCCCATAGGTGGATCATACCTGGACCGAGCCCTGTTGTGCAGCTGGAGCCGGGTCAGGTCAATCATACCTGGGATGGGCATGGGAGAGGGAGAGAGACGCGGATGAGAAGGGAGGGAGAACGGAAGGTGGGAGAGATCAACAGTCCTGGTGTTGCCTCGACGCTCCACCTCCTCTATGTCTCCAGGAGTGGGGGATTCGGAACCCTCCATTTTGAATGGAGTTCTTTTACGTTTTTGGGAGCCTTCGCTCTGGGTGTAATGAATACCCTCAAGGCCCATAGGGAGATGGTGAGTCAGAGGGCTGAAGGTGGTGCTGTAGGCCTCTCTGGTCGGGGAGAGTTTGGGGAGGTTCAGGTCGAGTGGAGATTGGCTCAGGTAAAGACTGGGGTGAGAGACAGGCCTCCGGTCTTCCCTAAGAGGACTCCTCCTGTCTGGTCTGAAACCTAGGACATCTGTGTCCATCATTTACCTGCATGGGGAAATACAGAGAGGAAACTATTACAATATATTTATCATAAGAATGCTTCTTCGAGACCTGAAGAATAGGAAACAGCACTTAAATGACACACCTACTACACAGTTAGGAACAGTGGGTTAACTGCCTTGTTCAGGGGCAGAACAACAGATTTCTACCTTGGCAGCTCTGGGATTTGATCTAGCAACCTTCCGCTTACTGGGCCAAGACTCAAACCACTAGGCTACCTGCTGCCCTTCTGAAATCAGGAACTAACTTTTACCTCTCCCTCTTGCACACTTTTACGCTTCTCCCTCTCACTCTGCTCTGTTCATATTTTTGCACAGATGGGTGGAAGGCTACTTCTCCTTTTGTCCTCCGCTATTGCTCTATATATGATATCTTACTGTGCTTTAGAGATCCACATGTTCCAAACACATGGACAATTTGTAGGTCTGCATACCCTGTATTCTCTCTGAAGAACCAATCAACGACATACACGAAAGAGTAGCCTGTGTATGATCGGGCTAGTGTTGGAGTCTTTGTGGTTTTGAACTGAAGCCAGACAAATGAGATTATCTGTGATAGAGTGAATCAGACAATGTGACGGGGAACTGTTCAACTTCTGCAGATCAGCTAAAAGAGGATGAGACAATACTGTTAATAATAAGGCTATTTATGTAAATACAGTGTGAGGGATGTTTCTGTGAACTGTTCTACAGCAGTGGGGGCTGCTGAGAGGAGGACGGCTCGTAATACTGGATGGAACGGAGCGAATGGACTGGCATCAAACATATGATACAGTGGTGGAAAAAGTACCGGATTGTCATACTTGAGTAAAAGTAAAGTCACCCAGTAAAATACAACATGAGTAAAAGTCAAAAAATATTTGGTTTTAAATTGACTTAAGTATCAAAAGTAAATGTAATTGCTAAAATATACTTAAGTATCAAAAGCAAAAGTAAAAATATTTTTTTATTCCTTATATTAAGCAAACCAGACGGCACCATTTTCATGTTTTTATTTTATTCAATGATAGCCAGGGCACGCTCCAACACTCAGGCATAATTTACAAACGAAGCATGTGTTTGGTGAGTCCGCCAGACCAGAGCCAGTAGGGATAACCAAGGATGTTATCTGGATAAGTGTGTGAGATAGACCATGTTCCTGTCCTGCTAAGCATTCAAAATATACTTTTGGTTGTCAGGGAAAATGTATGGAGTAAAAAGTACATTATTTTCTTTAAGAATGTAGTAAGTTAAAGTAAAAGTTGTCAAAAATATAAATAATAAAGTAAAACACAGATACCCCAAAAAACGACTTAAGTAGTACTTAAAGTATTTTTACTTAAGTACTTTACAACACTAATTTGATACCATTCCACCTATTCCGCTCCAGCCTTTACCACGAGCCAGTCCTCCCCAATTAAGGTTTCACCAACCGCCTGTGTTCTACAGAGCAAAAACAGTGAGATCTTCCAATGTTGAAAGAGATAGGAAAAGGGATGGTGATGGTCATCATAAAGGATAAAGATTAGATCACAAATAAATTCTTGTTCATAGAAAGACACAACAAATAGTCTACTCTAAGCTTCAATTTGTTATTGCGTTCAAAGTGTGAAAAGAATATCATGATGTGAAGTATACAATATTACAATACTATACACAGAACATGGTACAGCATGGAAAGACCCCTCTGTCGCTCTCCGTCTGTCTGCCGTGCTAGTTTGCATCCCCAGTGAATACAACACAACTCACACATTAAAACAAAAGCCCCTCCTCATCCCCCTACCATACCCCTACCCTGTTAGTCCTCTGTTGGATCTGAGGGACTCACCAGCTCAGTGTAGCTCAGCCTGTCTGTCCACTCTTCTGTACTGTTGCAGTAGTGCAGTAGCTGTGTATTAGGCTGAGGTACCAGCTCCTGTACCTATCTCTCTGGCTACTCTGCTCCGCTCTCGCCCTGCTCCTGTCCTGACAATGAGCTACCCGTCCACGGACAGCATTTGAAGTGACTTAAGAAAGTGAACAGGAACAATCACTTTGTTCTCATTTTTCAGATGAGTACCTTCGGAGAGAAGGAAGGAAGGGAGGGGAGAGGAAGTCAACAAGCCTAGTGCCTTCCTGCAGAAAAATAAGGAAACCCTAGATAGACATCTTCATTTCTTTACAAAATAAGGATTTTACACGGCTTTGGGGGTGACTGGATGAGGCTTGTTTTTAACAATTCAATAGTACTACAACGTTGTTTAAATATTGTGCATTCATTAAAAGGCATGCAAGTCTAGGAGAGGAGTTTTAGACTTTCAACACCAACAGTTCTGGGAGCCACTTTCACATTTCTGCTTTTCCCATCCTGCAGGGTTGAACATAATACCACAGTACGTAGCTATGAAGTTAGTGCAGTAATGGCTTCAGGAAATGTGAAAAAACAATTGATGCTGGAAAGACAATTTATGGATATATGATTTAATTGAATTAGGAATCATATTTAGTTTTGTGAAGCTGATGAATGCTCTTGGTTAGGTTGTAATTTCTATGTAGAAAGTTCCAGTGCCATGATGACATGACTTCAGCATTTCAAGTTGTATAGACACAAAACTAAATCAAAGTGAAGCTCTGTCTGCTTTGACATATTTTATATGAGGGTATCAATGTAATGACTGGGAACATTAGACTATTTCAAGGTATTCCTTTGTTCACCTGGTCTGCTTTACCCACTTGGGTGATGGGGAGGTGTTCTGCAGCATAAACAGAAGGATTGAGTTGAATCATATTCAAATCTAATCTATGACGTTAAAATTCCTATTCACTCTGTTCCATCTGAATGCGCAATCCACTGGCTCATCAAGCCAGGCAGTGCAGTTACAAACTTGATATCCACTATAAAAAGCAACTAGACATTCTCACATTTATTTTAGACTAACATTTAGTTTTAGATTTGTATGAACCTTGCTGTCTGTCTCTCCGACATTTGCAACATTGTTTCAATATTCAAATTCGATCTCCAACTGTTCCATAGTAATGAATGTGTAGGGGTCGGGAGTCGGGACGAGAGAGAGTGGCAGGCAGAGTTTCTCAATCAGTCATGAATCAGCTGGCATCATTTTTATGGATACATACAAAGAAATGTAAATTGAAATAAGGTCAAACGAAACAAAGTTTGCAGTCTTTCCAGCTTCAGTTTGAAATGATTGTGTTTCAATATTGAATTGCGATCTCCAAATCAAATCAAAGTTTATTTGTCATGTGCGCCGAATACAACAGGTGTACACCTTACAGTGAAATGCTTACTTACAGGCTCTAACCAGTAGTGCAAAAAAAGGTATTAGGTAAACAATAGGTAGGTAAAGGTAGGTAAATAAATAAAACAACAGTAAAAAGACAGGCTATATACAGTAGCGAGGCTATAAAAGCAGCGAGGCTACATACAGACACCGGTTAGTCAGACTGATTGAGGTAGTATGTACATGTAGATATGGTTAAAGTGACTATGTATATATGATGAACAGAGAGTAGCAGTAGCATAAAAGAGGGATTGGCGGGTGGCGGGTGGGACACAATGCAGATAGCCCAGTTAGCCAATGTGCGGGAGCACTGGTCGGTCGGCCCAATTGAGGTAGTATGTACATGAATGTATAGTTAAAGTGACTATGCATTTTTGATAAACAGAGAGTAGCTGCAGTGTAAAACGAGGGGTGGGGGGTTGGAGGGGGCACACAATGCAAATAGTCCGGGTAGCCATTTGATTACCTGTTCAGGAGTCTTATGGCTTGGGGGTGAAAACTGTTGAGAAGCCTTTTTGTCCTAGTCGTCGAAATATAATGTGAATGTGTCCGAAGGAGACAGACAGCAAATTGAGCTGGTTGTCATAGCAACATACACAACTTTTTTTCAGCTGACTGGCTAAATCGATACTCTGTAACAACACCGTGCCAATATATCCTCCAAACACCAGCTTCTCTGCAGCATCACTTAAAATGAGCCTCTTCAAATCAACTTTAAAAGTGAGGATGCATATAAAAAATATTTGAACTGGGCCATCACTGGGCCGTCTCTCAGTCAGGCCTATACGCAAGCATATAGGCAGGTTTCTGGCAGGAACACCCAGCCTTTTCTTGTCCTACCTCACAGTGACTCATCATACAAGAGGAGTGTTTACTGTCTCTGAAAGGTTGAAAACTATGATGTCATCTTTTGACACGTGTATGTAACAATCGTCTGACGTAAACTAAATTTGCATAAATCTTGACCCTGCCTTTCTCCATCAATAACCGGATTACTAATCCGGAAGGCGCTAATTGAGCTCATCTCATTGGAAGAGTGAAAAGCCTTTAGTAGGAAGCTGATTAGCATTGTCTGTGTTAATGGGCTCATTTAATCAATTAACCTAAGACCTCAACAATGTGTACTAAATCCTTTTAGGTATTAGCAAGTTTATTAAAGGTGACATATCAGGTATATCAGGAGTGTGTGTGTGTGTTTGTGTGCGTGTGTGTGTATACATTTGACAAAGATTGTGTAATCATATTTATGTAATTATGGACTACGCTAGCTGCATATTGTTGCTTTTTAATTAGCAAACCAAACAAAGATGAATTTGATTTGAAGATGATGTGATGCTTCTTGTAGTCCTTAGCCAATAAGATCATGAAGTGCATTGATAAGAGAACCCCTAGTGGAGAATCCCAGTAAGGGGTACAAATATGTCCAGATAGGTCTTATCCAACCACTTTATGATACTGCTTCCCAGTCCTTGATCTGGAACACATATAGGATGTGGTCTGCCAGTCTGTCAGCTAACACTGAAAAACACTGCTCACTGAAAAACACTGCTCACTGCTCTCATCTTTCTAATAATAGGCCATAGGTCGAGGTTCAACACTCCCCCCCCCATCTCCATCTACATACTAAACACCTTTGTTCTGACTCATTCTTAACCCCTCTCCTCTCTCACATGCATGGTCACGGACACAGGCCCTCCACTAATGACTGTCTCTATGGCTTGGACCACTCCAGGCCACTGTATGGCTGCACCAGTCCCAGTCCAGCACTATCAGTCCAGCACTATCAGGGGGAAGGGGGAGTAAGACAGGCTCATTAATACACACCGTAAGTGGTTGTCAGGGGTCCGTGTCACTCCCGGAGAGGGTGTATAAGAGGTCTGGGTGCCACGGAAGATACAGAACTTCAACATTCACCTGGGAGTCACTCCGGAACGAGCCAACGCATTCGCCTTGTGCTGTACACTGGGAGATCAGCAAGTGAGCTTGTCTCTGTGGATATGTGTATAGGTGTTGTGTGTCAGTCTGCCTCTGGTTGTATGCCTTGTTGAGTTTGTTTGGATTTCAGTGTTTCAGATTTGTATGATATTTCCAGTTGACAGTGCAATGGGAATGTTAGACGGAATATTCAGACTCCTCTCCGTCCATGTCTGTAGCCCTCTAATCCCTTTCGCTCTTTCTATTCCTCATCTATCATTCTCTCAGTAGAGATGACTGGAGCCGCCGTGTCCGTGTGTCTACTTTACGTCCTGTCTGTCTGTTCAGCCTGCTACATCTCCAACTGTCCCATCGGGGGCAAGAGGTCCATAATGGACGCTCCACAGCGCAAGGTGAGCTGCAACTGAATCCGTCTATACCTAAACTATTTAAAGATAATGTGTAGATAACAGGTGTGATTTGTCTAAGAGGTGCATCAAGATGAGTAGGAGCAAAGTGAGGCTCTGTAAAAGGACTGAATTCGGAGAATTTAACCATTGTCTTCCTCCTGTAAAAGGGAGCAAGAATGTCGATAAGAATCTCTTTTTCTGGAATGATGGAACAACCTCATACCCGACTGTCCCTTCTCTCCCCTTGCAGTGCATGTCTTGTGGGCCAGGGGAGCAGGGCCGCTGCTTTGGCCCCAGTATCTGCTGTGGGGAGGATGTGGGCTGCTGGATGGGCTCCCCGGAGACGGCACACTGCATGGAGGAGAACTACCTGCCCACCCCCTGCCAGGTGGGAGGGAGACCCTGTGGATCTGATACAGCACGCTGCGCCTCACCGGGGGTCTGCTGTGACTCAGGTGAGGGCACATCAATCCTATATTTCTGTGTTGATCATTTTGGTTATATACCACTGAAATGGTTCTAATAGAGTGGTGGATACAATTATGTGCTTTCTGACTTTTGTGTCCTCCTTCATCCTTTATTTTGTATCTCAGAGGGCTGCAGTGCGGATCAATCTTGTTTCGCTGAGGAGGAAGGCGACAATCAAATCGGCCAATCAGAGGGCAGCAACTCTGCAGACATCATCCTCAGGCTCCTGCACTTGGCTGACCACACGCCTCCTCATAGAGTCCACCAATGAGCTGCAAGTGACGCCAGGGTTCCATGGGGGTCACTTGAGAGATTGGTTGATAGGATTTGTAGTTCAAAGTTAGGATTTGTAGTTCAAAGTTACCTAGATGTAGTTCATAGTTCACCCACCCATTTACTGACCTCCTTCTTCAGTATATATTGGCAACCTCACTGGATGGGACCTAGCTAAGAATTTAACTCTGTGTTTGACATTTAATATATATAAAAACACTGGAGTTAAATTCTTAGCTAGGACCCTGATCACTCCTCTGTAGATTGCCTTTATATTGCAGCTATATACTGTATGTACAGAAATAGCTGTAACAATTCTAAAACGTGTAAAGAGTCCAAATGTGTATGTTAATAAAGCTTGTGCGAGTATGCGTGGTGTGTGTATGTTTCTCTCTCAGCTGACTCAAACAATTACCATTTGTCCAGTGCACAACATCCACATCTGAAACATGAAATGAGTGCTGTGCGATGTATAGTTCTCATATCTTCTGTAACACTAGGCTTAGTGTTTTGGCCTGTGCTTTTATAAGCATTGTGTGTGTCACGTTCATTGTTAGGAGGAGAAGTGTGGTATGCGTACATCGTTCTTTATTAAACAAATGAACAAAATATGACGCTAATGCGAATAGTGCAGACAGGCAACTAAACATAGAATAAGAACCCACAAATACCCTAGGGAAAATGGCTACCTAAATATGGTCCCCAATCAGAGACAACGATAAACAGCTGCCTCTGATTGGGAACCAATTCAGGCTACCATAGACATGCATAAACCTAGACTTACAAAACCCTTAGATATACAAAAACCCTAGACAAGGGAACTAACATACCCACCCTAGTCACACCCTGACCTAACCAAAATAATAAAGAAAACAGAGATAACTAAGGTCAGGGCGTGACAGTCTGTTCTAATAGTTCTAATTCAGTGGACTTTACTCTCCCTTACTGGCTTTCATTATGTTGGTCTCAAATCACACAAACCTTTGAGCGAATCTCCAGTAGGTAATTTAGAGTTTTAATGTCCAATGATGAACCAACCATAAACATAAAAAGTAAATGCTGATTGTGATTTGATATCAAAAATAGGTTGTAACCATGGGTATCAGTTGTGTTTGTAAATTGCCTCCAGTGTGTCAGGGTGCGCTCTGGGTCATTCGTAAATTCAGAGCGTTGTCAGATTGTCTGTCCATAAATTCAGAGCGTTTCGCTCTCCGGGGGGTGTTTAGAGTGCACAGTGGACGCTCTGGTCGAAGAGTAGGGATGATCAGGGCATTCTGACCTCACAACCCAAGCTAACTGGCTAAAGTTGGCTAGCTTGCTAGCTACTTCCAGACACAAATGAGAGAACACCTCACTCTTACCATTTTACTCGCCCGAGCAGAGCTGGTTAGGCTGTTTTCATGTTATCCATTGCGTTAGTGACTGCAAATGTGCTGCTGGCAACAATTTATTGACATTTTCTTCAGACGTTTACTGGCATCGGTCATGTTCAGCGAGTGTTGAGCATTCGTAAATTAATTCTGCACTCTTACGAATTTACGAATGCACCCATCATACTACATAGTAACTATAAACATGTTACATAGTAGTCATAGACATCATGTTACACAGTAACCATAGACATCATGTTATACAGTAACCATAGACATCATGTTACACAGTAACCATAGACATCATGTTACACAGTAACCATAGACATCATGTTACACAGTAACCATAGACATCATGTTACATAGTTAGTAATTATGTAATTCTATAGTGTGGTATAGAGTATAACATCTAATCAGGGAACATTCAAATGTTCCACAAAAACATTTGAGAAAGGAGCATAATTTAGATGCAATGATATACTGATATGCTTTAATGTTTTGTGAATCAGCTTTTAATATGATTTGTTTGTTTATTTGAGGTTTTCTTTACATTCTACAACTGGTGTAAAGTGTCCTTAAGTCTGGTCCACCAGCTGGATCTCTCTCTGTCTACAATGGAGTAGCAGTTAGCCTTGGATAGTGACCTTTAGTTTTAGATTTAAAAAAACTTTTTATGATTACTACTACCTTTTATTATTATGTCGTCTTGGTGTAACTTGGTCTGAATCATAGAAATACAATTTATAGAACATATGTTTACAAATGTACATTTAAGTCATTGAGCAAATGCACTTATCTAGAGCGACTTACAATGAGCGTGTCAGAACATTCATGTAATGTATACCAGCCAAAAAGCCAAAGGGACGTGGCACGTACACGCCAAAATACATAATAAATAGACCTACAGACTTCAGAATTAATATATTCTGCATACTCATAGCTTAATGTTAATTATTCCATGCAGTAGTCAATTCTCTCTGAATAACCTCAAGAAGGTTCAACCATGTCCATTCTGCTTTGTGATTTTCAGAGAGAGGCAGTGTCCATGTTCTCATGACCACAGGAGCTCTTATTGGTTCAGTCTCAGCACACAGATCAAAATGAGATACTGCAGATCAGAGAACACACAGAGACATCTACCCTATTTAATTGATAATGCCCGAGAAGCCGGTGTTTGGAGGATATATTGGCACGGGGGTTGTTAGGCCCGAGAAGAAGTCGAGGGAGGGCAAACCGTGCCAATATATCCTCCAAACACCGACTTCAAGGGCAGTATCAATTTTATACAACGGGTTACCAACATATTCATATAATGACTAATTCATACTATTTCATCCTTCCACAAGATATAGTCACGACACAAATGTAGGGTTGCTACGCAAGCTGGCTGGTCATTCATGCTATCGGTTCGGTTGCCAGAGACGGTATCGGTTCGGTTCCCAGTCTTTCATGTCTTCTTGTTCTGTATCTATGGACGTGACCCAGTCGTTCGTTCTAAATGTTCCATTGCCATTGTTCCAGTTCCATTGCGATACTGGCTGGCAAAGTTCTTATCCCATGCTTTGCTAGCAAGCCAACTACGGCTAACGTACATTCACGTCAAACAGTGCAGCCAGAATAACAACAGTAGTGCATTTGCATTTGTTTAAGCTGTTTTCTAGTGACATTTATTTGGATGCATCCATAACAATAAGCTAATGAGGCGCGATTTCGCCTGGCATAGAAAATGTGCTTTCTCGTCAGGACACTGCCAGTCAGAGGAACTAGCCAAAAACACAGCTAAAATAATAACTTCAAACTAAAGCTGGAAAGGCTGCAAACTAGCTGCACTTTGTTTCATTTGACCTTTTTTCAATTGACATTTCTTTGTATATATATATATATACACATAAAATGAAGCCAGCGGATTCACAATTTCGACTGGATGAGAAAAGCTGACTGCCTGTCTGTCTCGTCCCGACTCCCAACACGTTCATTACTATGGGACAGCTGGAGATTGAATTTTAATATTGAAACAATGTTGCAAATGTCGCAGAGACAGACAGCAAAGTTTATACAAATCTCCGCTGTTTAAAGCTAAACTTTAGTATAAAAGAAATGTAAGATAATGTGTAGATGCTTTTTATAGTGGAGATCAAGTTCATAAATTGCCTGGCTGGGCTGATGAGACAGTAGACTGCGCAGTCAGATGAAACAGAGTAAATAAGAATTTTAACATCATAGATTTAGCCGGTGATAACTTGTGGAATAGACACTGGCTGTAATGTGCTTTTAACCAATCAGCATTCAGGATTAGACCCAAACGTTGTATAATTTAAAGAAAGTACATGATGCACACCCTGACATACAGACAGACACAAGCAAGGGCAATACAAATGGTGCACACTGTAAAAAAGCCAACTTAACCAATTGATTAATCAGTGTTATTCTCTGGGTTTGTTGGACTTCAGAAGGAAAATAAATGGGTGAACGTTTTTTCACTCAACAAACTTTTCTCACAGTGGGCTGAATGTATAAAAACTTGTTGAGTCTAATTACTATTTCATGTTTGTTTTTGGAAGTCAACACTGTATGTTGGTTTAGCTATATTCCCAGATGTGGAGCAAACTCACAACCCTATTGCAGTTGGTTGCCTTACAATTGACATTACAATTTGTTACTGTAATTGAATTATACCAATGTGTTTTCATTAATTGAATTCCCTTAATCTATTTTATGTAAGATTCTTGTTTGCATAAAATAGACGGAGACCAGTCTTATCAATAATAGGTAACAGAATTTATTCTCAGAGCGCGCTGCCACATTACCACGAGCAACAGTTTATATACAATAACATGACGTCATTTCATTGCTTAAAAAATGAATCTCCTCCTCCAAACCGGGACAAAGGGAACTTTAAAAGTTCATTCAAAGTTCATTCTGACCCCCTAGCACATGCACAGGACACACAACAAAACTGAATTAACTTTTAACTCCTCACCATTATCGATCACCACTTAGCTGACAGTTCTAATTAACAGAAAACCTAGGAATGCACTCATTGCCTTATCTAAAACACCCCAGAGCTCAGTTTCGTCGGTTCAACCATAGGTTAACTACCTTATCTGTTTACTTAATCCACAAACCATTCCTTTCTTCCTAGTTGGAATGGTGTTCATTAAATGTACTTACTCCTTGTCCGTGTCACACAATCCCTTCTTATGAACTCATATTGTTTATCAGATATAATAAAACAGAGTATAAGTTTGATTAGTTACAGTTCCATTTAAAATGATTTGTTCAGTCATTTAATCATAATTTTCCTAACACAATTGTACGTTGAATTCTTTTTTAAGACCTGTGTTTTTTCATGTACATTGATTGGTTGATTAATCTTATGCTACACCAACATAAGTAACATACATTTTTCTAAAGAAATCCAAACTTTTATTAGTTGGACTTTTTGCATCTGTTACTGAGATTGCTGTTCCAGTTATTATTGAGACTACCTAAATCAAATAGAAGTATTTCCTGGCAGTCATTGTCAGTGCAGGTTGGGGGTGATTAACGTTCTCTGGCTGGATTCCAATTTTTCAAGTTGAATTGTATGTTCACTCAAGGTCAAATTAAAAGTTGAGTGAACATTAAAATTCAACTTGAGAATGTATGTTGGTTCAGCTATATGCCAAACATTTTTGCAAACTCACAATCCTATTGCAGTCTGCTGCCTTACAATTGTACATTGATTCAACTTTTTTATAGTGCAGGGAGACAAAATACACCTCTCAACTCAAAGTGCAATGTAGACTAGTTTAATTTCAACACAGGTGTATAGCGAGATAAAGTCAAGTTGAATTTGAAATGTGTTGATTGATCCATACACTTGTATTACATGAGAGACTGCTTATCATGATGAGACTGCTTATCATTTTCCTAAAGAGTCGAGGAGGCCTTGTTTATCAAATCAGATCAATGATCACTCACACTGCCAAAGTAGAAGAAGAGAGGATGAGAAGTGGAGTACAATAAAGTTGACCATTGCGATGTAGATTAGTTGCCCTTGGCTGGGAAGCTGATCCTAGATCTGTGCCTACTGGCAAGTAGCAGGGAAGATATGAGGTGAGGGGTTCTCAATTGTAGACACCTTTAGTTAGTTAATGAGTGCAGGGCTGGATAGATGGGGGTATAAAGACAAGCAGGGAGCTGTGGCTGACTCTACTGTCACTGTCTTATAGTCACCATGTCTTTCTCAGGGAAATACCAGATGGAGTCACATGACAACTTTGAGTCTTTCATGGAGGCTGTTGGTAAGTCTTGAAGTTGGGTTTGTACATTTGATTAGACTTGGGGTGTTAATTTCAGAAGTTGTAGTCCTTTCAGTAATGAAGGTCAATGGTGACTGCGAATGCAATGGGTACTTGAACTGGTGTTAGATTTAACAACAAATTATAGTTTTGTAACTCATTGAAAGTGGATATATTTAGTCTATTCAGACCATTTCAACGGGAACAAGCACTCATTAAGATCAGGTGTGGCCAACTACTGTGTTCAACACACTTAAGAGAAGATGGCGGTTGTTGAAGCTGAGAACGGAATGTGTTTTGATTAATTTTGTTTTTGTATGGCAAGTTCTGAGAACATGACTTGAACTGTAACTATGAGAACCTACAGAACATTATGCTGAAGTACTGACATTCCCACAGGAGAATATTTAAAGTCAGCTGAACAACTTGAGAACATTCCCAATGTAAAATGACTAATGTTCCTAGAACTTTACCTTAAATGAAATGTTTGAATTTTCAGGAAATATTCTGATCAAATAATGAAATGCCAAGAAAATAACATTTTGTGAAATTCCTTAATGAGAATGTTCCAAAGCCAAGCAACTGTCCTGCACCATTGCCAGAATGTGGTATGCAAAATAACCAAGCCCTAAAACGTATGGTCCTCAGAATGTTATGTGCCAGCTGGGAATGCATTCAGATCATTGTGTTGCCATATTATAGTGCATCAGCGCTTTACTTCAGTAGTAATAATTCAGTGTTCATGTCCCACTCTCTCGCTGCCGCAAACATGTAGGTCTCCCTGATGAGCTTATCCAGGAGGGCAAAGACATCAAGAGCATCTCTGAGATTGAGGAGACTGGAGACCACTTCAAGGTGACTGTCACCATGGGGACAAAGATCCTCACCAACTCCTTCACCATTGGCCAGGAGACGGAGCTCGAGTCGCCGACCGGGGAGAAGGTCAATGTGGGTGGCGCATGTCACAACCCAACCATGAGTTTCATACATGTAGCCTGGGTTTATCCATCGCCCTACATATACAGCCAGTATCTAACTAAACTATAAGATCAGCTGATGTGGGGTCACTATGGTTAGTTCAGGTCCCAGTGATGTTGTGGGAGGACTGACTTTCGTTGGCAGAATCTCCTCTGCTCTCCAGGGACTGGGCGCACAGTTACGTCTCAAAACCAACTCACACACCTGATGCACACTGTCACTTTTTTTTCCTTCTCCATATATGGCCATCCAACTTGGGCCTGTTAAATTGGTCCTAGTTGGTGACCACTGCTTTCAGACCTAACCGTTGACCTCTCCTGTTTCAGTCTGTGGTGATGAGGGAAGGTAACAAGCTGACGACCATCCTGAATGGGATCGAATATGTCACAGAACTTACAGACGCAAACACCCTCGTCAACGTGAGTCTGGGGCATATGGCTGGGGGTTTCACGAAGCGACACAATTTCAGGGTTAATTTATACCATTAACAAAATGGTTAGTCTATGACAGTGCCGTGAACGCAATTCAACAGTTTGCTGCCGCCAATGTTCTAATTACATGCTGACCCCACCGCTCGCGTCGCAAAATAAATGTACGTGTTATTCAATCATTGCACCCACACTGCTCGCACATGCCTCAGCAAGCATCTGCGTGGCCAGTTGCTAAAATAGAAATCGGTTCTATTTGATGTGCTGCAAGTCTGGCCTCTCCAATCTCCTCATTGGTTCTTAGGAGCATATACATACATACCCATGTGGGTGATTGAAAGATTAACTTTAAGGTCCACACTCTGGTCAGTTGTAACGTTGGTTGTCAACCGCCATATAAAGGAGGCGAGATGATGAGAAACATTTGGTTTTCTGTGGCTTAATTGTCAGAGTAGAGGACCTTGTGCATCTCAGGTAAAATAACAACCCAATGTTTATATACTAGGACAAATTAGCTAGCTAGCTAAATTGCCATAAATATGAAATGCTTTTTGCCCCAAATATAACTGTTTCGGAGTTTGTTTTGATATTTCAACCTGCATGTCCTGATCGCTTCTAGTGTGGGTGAACGAGCGCGTCCGGTTTGGTAAGCATAGTGTACTGGCATGGATTTATTGAGTGTAATGATTACAGATGCTTTCTCTTTTCAGACCATGACTCTGTCTGGCATGTCATACAAGAGGACCAGCAAACGAATGTGAAGATCTACTGCACTCTTTGGATTAATAAAATGTGAAAGGCATTGAATGGTCTGGTCTCAGCATTTCATATCAATGGGTAGAACTTCAGGGGAAAATTGAAGTTTGTAATAATGAGGCAAGGTTTGAGTTGGATGAATGTGGGATTCAATAGAATAGAATAGCGTAGTTCCGTGAACATTACACTCTGGCCAAAATGGATTTTCTACATTTTAATGTGACTGCTTTATAGCAAATGTCAAGCCAGCAGTGTAGAAATGAAGGCTTTGGTAGTTCCATCTAGTCTGTTGCAATATGGGTCAGAATCCTACCACATTGGGTGCATCAGTTTAAAAGCAGATTCCTCAATTTCCAGTTATTTTGGAAAATCAAGTTTCAGGCA